>NW_015189238.1:0-1028 GCF_001447785.1 Gekko japonicus
CAGCCTCTAGGTGGCCTTCTGTCCCACCGACGACTGCCTGCGGCGACCAGCGCACACCCGGCCCCATGCTCCTCCAGGTGGGTCACGGGCTGCGGGCTGTCTCGCACTCAGCTCCGGGAGGGGGGGAACACACCTCCTCCATGACGCCACGCTCACCCAGGCCCTCTGCTAGAAGTCCGTTGCATTTCTGGCCGCAACGGGCCTTCCTCCTAGTAAATAAATAAATAGGAAGGAGCCTGGACTATAGTTACAGAAATAGTTGCAGGAAAAGGAGGAGGAGGAGACAAAGAAAGAGAAGAAACCACCATTAATGGTGACCTGAGGTCACAACCCAGAAGAACGTGTAGTCTGAATGTTGGCAGTGAGAAAGTCACCACAGGGACCAGGGGTCATTTTGTAGAAAAAAGAGCTCATTAGCATAACTCATTAACATAATTTATTTGCATGTGCCACACACCCCTGACATCACCGGAAGTGTGTTAGAAGGCAACACCCACCGCTCAGGCTGCACTGGACTGTTTTGGATTGCTAGCTATTGGGGGGGGGGGAACGTGCAGATCTGCCCTCACAGAGGAGGGAGAGCTTGTACCTGAATAAAACTTGGTCTTAAAGGTGCCACTAGACTGTTTTGGGCTGGGGCGGGGCGGGCTCTGCAACTTACCTGGCTGCTTCTTGCTCTGACTGAGGGCTGCTGGGAGCGGGGGGTGGGGCTTGTTGCATGTGTCCACCCCCTGAGCTCTTTACTGCTGGAGCTCCGCAGGAAATGACCCCTGCCAGGGACAGATAGAACACCCAGGTTTAGAAGAAATGGATGCAAGCAAACACAACTGCACCCAGTGAACATTTGTTTCAGCTGGAAAGGAGGACTAGGCTACAGTCTCCATGAAGTTGGTTTTGACCTGGGAGTTGAAGGAAGACGGAAAAGTGGCATCAGATCTGGGGGAGAGTTTCAGACACAAGGGTACCACGAAGCGAACACACACACAAAGCTGCCTTATGCCGAGTCAGACCCTCAGTCCATCAAGGTC
>NW_015189239.1:0-1031 GCF_001447785.1 Gekko japonicus
GGGAGTGAAGCTATTTCCTCCGGAAGAATCTGACCTGCGGTTGCATGATCACACTTCCCTTCGAAGCTGCGGGCGCAACCTGTCAGTGTTGTTTGTGCCGTTCCCCCCCATGCGCTTAACCGAGGGATCGATGAATTGCACCTCCGCCAATGTTCCCTCTAAGCTGTGGAGTCCTGTGAGCAAAAATTCTACTTTGTGAGCTACTGGCAATAAAGTTGTGAGTGAGCGATTTGGCTACTGCAAAAATTAGTTTGCTCTGGAGCCATCCCTTCCTGAGCTAAGACAATAATATGTGAGCCAGAGGCTAAAAAACTGTGAGCTAGCTCACACTAACTCAGTTTAGAGGGAACATTGGTGACACTACAGGCAGCGGAGCCATCCCTTCCTGAGCTAAGACAATAATATGTGAGCCAGAGGCTAAAAACCTGTGATCTAGCTCACACTAACTCAGCTTAGAGGGAACACTGACCTCCGCACCGAGGGCTCCCTATGGAGTGCGCGACGATGCGCATACTGCGAAGGGGGTGGGGATACAACGGCACAGAGTCAGGATGGCCTGATCAGACCATCCCGATGCCATGAGAGCGCGCTGGAGCGACCAGACAGGGGAAAGTCCATCCGTGGCCCATTGCAACCTGCTAACTACTGGATTTTCCCCGGTGTCTTTTAACTCCACTTCTGCGGCGGAGCAGAACGGGTTGTCGACGGCTGCGGGACGCTCCCCAGATGTTGTTGTCTGATCGCGCCCTTTAAATCCACCAGGCATTTGCACCTGTATCAGGTCTTATTGTGCATATGATCGCCGCCTGAGGCTATCGTACTTGGGTCACATCATGAGAAGACACGTGTCCCTGGGAAAGAGAATGATGTTGGGGAAAGCGGGAGGCAGCAGGAAAAGGGGAGACCCAACCGGAGATGGATTGATGCAGTTACGGCAGCTGCGCCCGCAGTTTGCAAGGCCTGAGCCAGGCTGTTGGTGAGAGGACATTTCGGAGGTCATTAACTCGTAGGCAATGCTCCCTCTAAGCTGT
>NW_015189240.1:0-981 GCF_001447785.1 Gekko japonicus
GCCACTGATGGACCTCTGCTCCATAGGTCCATCAGTGGCTAAGCCGTCAAGCGAATCCAGAGTAGCGCATGACTCTGTGCAAAGGGAACCTTGTGAGAAGTTGTCTTTTTAAAATTACACATGGATGTGCTGCACAGGACTGCGGTGGCTCTCTCGCACGGTCCACCCTGCACAGGATTGTGGGGCAAACTACATAACCGAAATCGATTGTTTAAATGCCTTCAGACTGACATCCTGCAAGGGGGTCTGATTCCTATCAAAAATGACAGGATCTGCTAGTTACAGAAGGGGTTTGAGACAGGAAAGAATTTGCGTTGCATAAATGATTATAGCTGAAACAACAAAGCCATCGCACATCTTGAACTGACTCTTCTTGGTGCCAGGGCTCAGAGAAACATGGCAATGGCATCAGCCTTAGATGAATTCCAGGAATGCTAGATGGAGCAAGGCCAGGGAAGTGACACAGCAGCTGAAGGAGCAATTGGGGGAGTGTGTGTCATGGAAGGAACTCCCCCCCCCCATGTCAATTGGGTTCACGTGACCATCTTAGGCTCCCCACTTGGAAATGCTCCAGCAAGTCTCGGAGAGGGTAAACAAATGCTTTATAAAAGGAACTTAGGCTGCGGTCACACACACTAAATAATCCACTTTCAATCCATTTTCAATCCACTTTCCAAATGGATTTTGCCAGCTCACACCGTAAAAATCCAGTTGGAAAGTGCACTGAAAGTGGATTGACAGTGGATTATTTCGTGTGTGTGACCGCAGCTGCAAAACTGAAAGGAAGCCCTACCGAACAAAGATGACTTTAGAGTGAACATATACAGAACTGGGCAAGATGGATCAATGGTCTGCTCCGTATAAAACAGCTGTGTTGGTTCATCCCTCCACTCTAACAGTGAAAGTACATTGGTTTACCTGCCCTCATTGTCGGCCTCTCAGAAACATCCAGTTGGACTAGGGTTGCCTGGCTGGGCTAGG
>NW_015189241.1:0-979 GCF_001447785.1 Gekko japonicus
CAATAAATAAAAACTAGATCAGTCAAACGCAGTCCTACATAAAACCGTCTTCATCTGCCTCCTGGAGATGGACAGTGAGGTCACCAGGTGCACCTTCCTGGGGAAGGTCGTTCCATAATTGCGGGGCTGCCGCTGAAAAGGCCCTGTCTGGTGTGCCCACTAGATGAGCTTCTTTGGTTGGTGGGACAACCAGGAGGGCCTCTCCCTGCAACCTAAATTCCCAGGCAGGATAGGTTTGTTCAATTGCTTAATCCAGAACAGGCAGTAAAAACACACAAACATATCCTTGCTGCCGCTGGTGATCACTTGGAAGAAATCCCTTCTGGGTAAATCAGTGCGTTTTGGCCCAGAATCCCAGTGACTTCCATTATCATCTCTGAGCTGAAAATCAGAATGAGTTCGATCCCATCAGCTTTTTTCTGCCAATGAAAAAAGAAAGAGGGAGACGCCCTTGACCACCACGGCAGGCTACGCTGGAGATCGTGTCAGAGCCCCTGGAGAAATCAGTTCCCAATAACAGCCACTCGGAAGAATTGAAGTTTATCAAGACATTGATAGGATCCAGACTCATAACGTTTCTTTGTTAGAACTGAGGTCAAGCGTGCGAAACAAGCAAGTATTTATTTATTTTATTTATTTCAGCTTTATACCCCGCCCTCCTCGCAAAGCAGGCTCAGGGCGACTTCCAATAACATAAGTACATGATTAAAACATCTATAATACACATTAAAACATAGCAGTCAAAAATAATACATTACAAAGTGCTGGCAGCAGTTAAAATTCAATCCGAAGGAATGCTTTCAGATGGATTTCCAGCTTCCAGCATAAAAGTGCTTAGATGTTATTCTGCTCGTCGCTCTTATGGCCGCTACAATTATACTACAATCAAACAGGACAACAGTGGCTCTTAGCCCATCCCACCTAAGCTAGAAAACCCGCCTAACTAACGTCATAGAATTCCCAGGGGAAAGAGAATACC
>NW_015189242.1:0-703 GCF_001447785.1 Gekko japonicus
TGAAAGAGCTCCCCTCTGGTTCCCCCCCACACACAGGAGGCTCCTCTCGGGTGACTTGGGGGAGAGGGCTGCAGGGAGGGAGCGCCCTCTTCCTTCGGCCTCCCCAAATCCTCCCCCTCCGCGCCTGGGGGAGGCTGCGGCGTGTTCTGGCGCCCAGCCCAAAGGCCGGTGCTCCCCCCCCAGGGCACGCCAGTTTGGGTTGAGAGGAGGACACCTGGCCCGCTGCCCCCGACTCCCAAGCTGGCTGCAGACTTTGCCAGCGTCTCCTCCCCCCCCTTGGCTGAGTTGGAGAGGCGGGGAGAGGAGGCAGGAAGGATTATGAGCAGCTCCCACAGACAGGCCTCCTTCCCGGGGAAATAGGTCTGCCGAGCTGAAGCCCAACACCCCAGGGCCACTCTTCTTTCCTCCCTGTCATCCTCACAACAACCCTGTGAAGTAGATTATATGGAGAATGGGTTTCGGGCCCAAGGCCAGCCCAGCAGTTGTCAGTGGGAAAGGGGTGGGAGTGGATCCTGGACCCCTGAGATCCTAGGCTACCCACTGAACCAGGCTGTCGACTCTTGTAGCTCACAGTTCTTCAGCCCCTTTGTGTTTGGGAAAGGGGATATTTTTCACCCACTCTGTGGTGCCTTTCTCTCCAACAGGGACTCAAAGTGGCTGGCCTTGTTCTTATAGCTGAGAGTGGGGGATAGCCAAAGCCAGC
>NW_015189243.1:0-986 GCF_001447785.1 Gekko japonicus
GTGCTTTGGTATGCTCCCGTGCGGGTCGCCTTTGTCTCCCAGACAGCTCCCAATACCAGAAGGAAGCAAGGTGCACTGAGAGTAAGACACAGGCCAGGATTTTGCTCCCCTTGCCCGCGTGCTCCATCGCTGTTTAAAAGGCAGGGCCTGTTTTTAAGAGTCTCCCTCCACCCCACCCCTTCCCTGTGAACGGGAGGCTCCTTGCCTTGTTCCCCCTCCATGGCCGCAAGCGGCTGTGGGTGAGGGGAAGGCACACTCCTCTGCCATCTCCTCCTGCCCCGGGGCTGCTGTAAAGGTGCCCTAAAGATGCAGAAAGAGCTCCGATCGGTCCTCGTCCCTCGCATCTCATCTGTCCCTCTGTGTGCTGCCAGTGGCAATGCGTGCACACCAAGATGGCACAGCGGGGGCTGCCTCTTGTGGGGCAAGGGTGGCGCTACCCCCACACGGGCACGTCTGCAGCATGGCTCGCGTGTATGCCACTGTACCCAAGCAAGCCAGCCCTTTTCCTTTGCGTCCGCAGACGCAGCCCAGAGAGGGGAGGCGACAGGAGGCGCGCCCATGGCAGAGACCATCACGTCACACCAGCCTTCCCGCTGCTGCGCGGCCCATGGGGGCTGGGTGTGAACACCACTGTGGAAGAGAGGTCTGCAAATGCACCACGGGGGGTGTTAGCTCTGCTCCCTGCCCCATTGCTGCTCCCTCCTCATTCTCCCCTCTTCTCTCTCTCTGGCCTTCCTGAAGGCGGAGCCAGGCCCAAGCGACCTCCAAAGGTTCCCAGCTGCCATGACCCCCTTGGCTTGGGGAAGTTACCATAACATCAAAGAGCGGGGTGTGTTTGGATTGTGACCAGTGTTCCCTCTAAGCTGAGTGAGTGTGAGCTAGCTCAGAGTTTTTTAGCCACTGGCTCACACATTTTTGTCTTCGCTCAGGGAGGAGGGCTCCTGTGCAAACTAATTAATGCAGAAGCCAAATCCCTCGCTCACAGC
>NW_015189244.1:0-1002 GCF_001447785.1 Gekko japonicus
CTCCCTTAGTTGACACCCCGTTTTGTGACTCCCCGACACCTATAGGCCATCCCTGCCGCCCATCACCGGGCTAGCCTCTCCTCTGGGGTCCCGCCCCTGTCCTAATCAGCGTGTCTAGCCAGGGAGTCCCTACTTCCGGTCAGACGGATGAGAACTGCTCTCGCCCTCCCTTCGCCTGCAACTCGTCTCTCCAGCTGTCTCTCCTCGTCAACCGGGCTCTTCCACCACCCCCTGGGGGCAGTGGCTCTTCCCCCCCCCGTTTTGCCGCTGAGTAACGCGGTCGGATCCGGACCGTTCCTCCTGCCTCCTTTCTGGGTATCTTTGTGGACGCCGAGGGAGGGGTTTGTGTTCTCGGGAGCCTCCAGGACCACCCCCCTTTTCGTCCCCCCCCCCAATCCGGCGAAACTCTTGCCTCCGGGTCTGTGTTGTCCGGGATCTGCAGAGAGCTAATAATCAACGATCCTTTGCGTAACTCTTTGGAGCGCCACACACGCAGGGCATGGTGCAAGAACAGCCTTCAGGGTAATAACTGAGTTTTCCCTTCCCTTCCTGGGCGTGCCTTGCGAAGAAGATCTGTCGAGCCAAGTGCTTACTAAGGGGAAATAACCTCACCTCCTGCCTCACTTGCATCTCCCGCAATAGCTTCTGCGCCACACTTTCCCATTTCATTTTCCTGGCACTAGTTGGAGAATGGTGTGAAAGGGGCTCGTTCCATTGCCCCCCCCCCCAGCGTTTTGAAGGGTTTTCTTCTGCTGCAACGTCTTCCTCCAATGTGACCAGCAAACCCTCCCTCTTCAGTTTGGTGTACTGGTCAAGTGCTCTAATCTGGGAGAACCGGGTTTGATTCCCCACTCCTCCCCTTGCCGCTGCTGGATGACCTTGGGCAAGCCGTAGTTCTGCCAGAGCTGGTCTTGAAAAGACAGTTCTGGAAAGAGATCTCTCAGCAGGAAAGAGGTCTCTCAGCCCTACCTGCCTCAAGGGCGTAGACTTTTCAATTTCCCG
>NW_015189245.1:0-996 GCF_001447785.1 Gekko japonicus
GAACCACAGAGAACACCGGGTGTCCCCAGATAGGTGAGGACCATCTAGCAGGCTTGACAAATAAGCTTTTCAAATGAGGCATTGAGGCCGGGCTTCTGGGAAGTTTGGTTGTCAGCGCAGAAGTCCATCGGTGGCTACGAGGTTTCGGTGGAACCCTCTGTCTGGGGCAAGGGATGCTCTGTCTTCTTGGTGCTGGGGTGGGGGGCCACAGTGGGAGGGCTTCTGGAGTCCTGGCCCCACTGTTGGACCTCCTGATGGCCCCTGGGTTTTGGCCACTGTGTGACACAGAGTGTTGGACTGAGGGGCCATTGGCCTGATCCAACATGGCTTCCCTTATGTCCTTATGTTCTCTGACTTCTTGGTGCTTGCAGGGCAAGAGTGGGAGGACTTCTGGAGTCCTGGCCCCACTGGTGGAGCTCCTGATGGCTCCTGGTGTTTCTAGCCACTGAGTGACACAGAGTGTTGGACTGGGTGGGCCACTGGCCTGGTCCAACGTGGCTTCTCTTATGTTCTTATGTCTGGGGCAGTGATGTTCTGTCTTCCTGGTGCCTGGGGGAGCACAGTGGGAGGACTTCTGGAGTTCTGGCTGCACTGGTGGACCTCCCGATGGCCCCTGCGTTTTTGCCACTGTGTGACACAGAGTGTTGGGACTGGATGGGGCATTGGCCTGATACAACCTGGCTTCTCTTACGTCCTTATGTCTGGGGCAAGGGATGCTCTGTATTCTTGGTGCTTGGGGAGGGGCAACAGTGGGAGGGCTTCTGGAGTTCTGGCCCCGCTCGTGGACCTCCAGATAGCACCTTAGCTTTGGCCACTGTGTGAAACAGAGTGTTGGACTGAATGGGCCACTGGCCTGGTCCAACATGGCTTCTCTTATGTTCTTATGTTCTCTGTCTTCTTGGTGCTTGCGGAGCAAGAGTGGGAGGGCTTCTGGAGTCTTCGCCCTGCTGATGGACCTCCAGATGGTCCCTGGTATTTCTGCCCCCTGTGTGACAC
>NW_015189246.1:0-964 GCF_001447785.1 Gekko japonicus
CGATGAAGATGGATATTTTATGTACTTTTGGGGGGGGTTTACATAAAGGAAAGCTTCCGCGCTGGTTTGGAGTGATGGCTTAAGCTCTTCTTGCTTTGCATCACTTAAGCAGAGCTTTGGCTTCACCCTCCCCAACTAAGATCTTGATGTTGGTAGACTGAGGGTGCGGTCACACGGTCCTTTTGATCGGGTTTCGCCGCTGTTCCCTCCCGCATTTAAATTTGCTGACCAGATAGGCCAGTCCTCCTCCCACGCCGAAGCGGGCTTAGTCCCACAATTTTCGCGGTTCTCTGCCGCATTTTCCGGCACTGGCCGGACTGAGTACTTTCTGGGTTTTCCCCGCTGCGATTCCGCGATTTACGTATCTGGACTGCATATCACCATGACCACACTTCCTTCCTTTCTTTTGGCCGAACCCTGTTTTGCGCATGTGCAAAAACCCGCTATGTATTATTCCATGCGTAAAGGCGCAAAAGCGCATGCGCAATTGATTTTTTTTAAAAAAAAATTCCGTGCCACCGCAAGTGGCAGGGCGGCTGTCTGATCGGTGGTTTGCGTGATTAAAGCCGCTGAGAGAGGGACCATGTGACCGTCTTCACCCGATACAAAATGCCGCGGATAAAATGACGGGACAACAGCGTGGCAAGACGTCGGTGTGACCGCACCCTGAATATTGAAATGCTTGTCGCTGCTTTATGCGTTTGTATCTCTGCCTGCCTGTTTGTTGACTTTGCAGGGTGACATTCAGCGAGGAATGAGCTTGATATAATCCTGAACTTCCTGAGGTGGATGTGGAGAAGCAAACACTGAATCTTCTGGATCTCTGACAGCTGGATTCATGAGTCCGTCACCTTGAACTAGAGGAGGGGCCCATGGCTCAGTGGCAGAACAGGGGCTTAGTATGCAGACGTGCCCAGACTGAATCCCTGGCGTCTCCAGCTAAAGAAGAAGAGATTGGATTCAT
>NW_015189247.1:0-1073 GCF_001447785.1 Gekko japonicus
GGCAGGCAACGGCAAATCACCTCTGAACGCCACTTGCCCTGAAAAACCCATGAGGGGTCGTCATAAGTCAGCAGTGACTTGACAGCAAAACAAAAAACAAAAACCCAATAGAAATATGAACAGATCCAGTTTTGGAAAGAGTCTGAAAAGGCAACGGAAACACTCCATTACAGCTGGTGCAAAATGCAGCGGCACAACTGCTAACAGCGACGCCTATGCGGGCTCACATTTGGCAGGTACTCCGCCAATTGCATTGGTTGCCAGTAAAGTTCTGGATCCGCTTCAAGGTGTTGGTAATAACCTTTAAGGAGCTGAGGTGACTCAAGTGGTTAAGACGCTGAACTGCAGGCTGTGGAAGGTCGGTAGTTCAGCAGTTCGAGACCCGAGTGTGCCGCATGACGGAATGAGCTCCCGTCTCTAGTTCCAGCTCCTGCCAACCTAGCAGTTCGAAAGCAAGAAAGGGCAAGTAGAGAAATAGGTACCACTTCGGTGGGAAGGCAACAGCGTTCCGTGCGCCTTGGTGTTTAGTCACGCCGGCCACATGACCACGGAAATGACTTCGGACAGCGCTGGCTCTTCGGCTTTGAAACTGAGATGAGCACCGTAGCCCTAGAGTCGGATTCGACTGGCTTTCGAGCAAGGGAACCTTTACCTTTTACCTTTAATAACCTTTAAAGCCTTATACGATCTGGGACCAAAATACTCCCCGAAGAGCATGACGCTCTAAGGATCAACACCTCCTGGTAGTCCCTGGCCCAAGAGACGTCCGTCTTGCCTCGACCAGGGCCAGGGCTTTTTCCACCCTGGCCCCTGCCTGGTGGCACATGCTCCCCATTGAGATCAGGGCCCTGCGGGATCTTATGCAGTTCCGCAGGGCCTGCAAGACGGAGCTCTTCCGCCAGGCCTGTGGCTAAGGCAGCGGGCGTCCACATACCCCCCCCCGAGGTTGCGGTCTCCCACCTACTGATAAACCTCCCACAACCAAGGAAATTTTTTTGTTGTTATTAGTTGTGACCACCATTTTAAGATCTATGAAGATATTTCAAATTTTAATGTTATTTTATTAACAAAAA
>NW_015189248.1:0-952 GCF_001447785.1 Gekko japonicus
GCAAATGCTGTAGACCTCTTGGAGTTCTTCCTGCCACCGAGTGGAGTTCAGGGGACGAGCGATGACCTCCGTTCTGGGAAGCAAAAGCGAGACTATTTGCGAGCGTGTTGGTAGAACCTTAGTTCAGGTGGGACCTTGTGAACAGAATGAGGCTCATCAGAGGCCCAAAGCGGAAGCTCTCTATGGACTTACGTGGCTTGGAAGGTTTCACAGGTTCCATTGGGGGATGGTTGAGGGTGGCGGGACATGTTCAGTGCCCAGAAGGAGTCAGAGAGCAAAAACCGGGTGACGTTTGCCCACTGAGACACGCCCATTGTAGTTCCTCGTTTCGTGAGGAAGGAAAGGAGATTGCTGAAGAGCTCCGGCTGAATTTCAGGGGCGAGATAAGACAGAGGAGAAACTCCATCGCAGGAGGATGTACCTGCTGCAGCGCTGGAGTCCTACAAAGAAGAAAAAGCAACTAAATAATCAGTGTTCACAAGAGGGAATGGAGCTCGGTGCTTCTGTTGGGCGGATGTTTCGGGAGCGTAGGCTGTTTTCCTGTTCACAGGATCGGTTCTGGGGGTAGTGTATGTTAGCGGCCAAACCCCTCCTGTGGACGGGTAGTTTGAGTCAAAACACCCGTCTTTAATTTCACCCTCAAAATCATGAGTGTACTGTACAGCCTGGCCTAGTAGCAGAAACAAAATGGAGCTGGTACAAACAAAATGGACGCCAGCCAGAGACAAGCCTGGGGAAATATTTTGGAAGGTGAACCAGGGCAGCTGACTTGCCAATAGCTCTCTTCCCCACCCTAAAAGAGACACTTACTCTCAACAAGGGGTTTCCTGAAGATACCTCCCCTCACCTGGCTTTCACCCTGTCCACACCTCATACTGCTTCCCCTTGGCCACTCACCTTAATGAACAAGTTATTCATACAACCTGATAGCCTCTCCCGTCCTGTATTCCAG
>NW_015189249.1:0-1099 GCF_001447785.1 Gekko japonicus
CTTTTTCAACGAAATGACCCCTGCTCCTAGGGAAGGGGCTGCAATCCCCTCATCCTCTTGGTCACCCTCCTCTGGATTTTTCCCAGCTCTGCAATGTCCTTTTGGAGACACAGTGGCCAGAACTGTACACAGGGTTCCAAATGAAGAAGAGAAGACAGTGGCCAGAACTGTACACAGGATTCCAAATGAAGAAGAAGAGATTGGATTTATACCCCGCCCTTCACTATCCGAAGGAGTCTCAGAGCGGCTTACAAACTCCTTTCCCTTCCCCTCTCCACAACAGACACCCTGTGAGGTAAAAGAAGAAGAAGAAGAAGATATTGGATTTATACCCCGCCCTTCACTACCCGAAGGAGTCTCAGAGGGGCTTGCAAACTCCTCTCCCTTCCCCTCCCCACAACAGACACCCTGGGAGGTAAAATAAGAAAAAGAGGAGATTGGATTTATACCCCGCCCTTCACTACCCAAAGGAGTCTCAGAGCGGCTTAGAAACTCCTTTCCCTTCCCCTCCCCACAACAGACACCCTGTGAGGTTGGTGGGGCTGAGAGAGCTCTTTTGAGAACTGCTCCTGAGAGAACAGCTCTGCGAGAACTCATGACTGACCCACAGTCACACCAGTAGCTGAATGTGGAGGCGCGGGGCATTAAACCCAGTTCTCCCAGATTAGAGGCCGTGCTCCTAACCAGTACAACAAGCTACACCGATGAGGCCGCACTACAGATCTATATCCATTTAATCTGGGCCAAAGGCCCTCTTGAATAATTCAATTTTATTTACTTATTTATTTCTAATTCAGATTTATAAACCGCCCTTCTCTGAATTCACAGAGCTCAGGGTGCCTGACAGGAAATCTAAACCATTTAAAATCCAAATAAAATTAAAATAGCGCAAGACATTTTCAAATGGCGCTAAATCAATCTACAGATGGCATGACTGTCTCGCAAACGGATGTAGAAGGAAGCAGGATGGGGGAGGGGAAGGGAGTGTTAGATAGGGTGGCACCCAGCAGGACATCTTTTTTTTTGGAGGCCCCGCAGAAATGCACCAGGTCCTACAGGACCTGTTATAGAGCAGATTGGGTTTTTTGCATTGTTTGCA
>NW_015189250.1:0-948 GCF_001447785.1 Gekko japonicus
CGGAACCCCCAAATAGCCCCAGAGGACTCCCTCACCCCGACTTACGAGCTGAGGCTCGGCCTGGCGAAGGAGTGGCGACCTGATGGACAGCTGCTCCAGAAGAAGTCGGGCGCCGCGAGAGGGCCGTGAGCCGTGCCCGGAGTCAGAAGCGGGCTTGTCATTGTTGGAACGGCGTGGAGTTGAGCGGGCCGAGTGACGGGCCGGGAGGCACCTCTGAGGGGCGGAAGCAACAGAGCGGCGCCGGCGGGAATGGAATAATGGGCGTCTTCCCTTTTGAAGAGCGGCGGGGCCCTGAGAAGGGGAGGATGGGTAGTCCGGGAGGAGGAGGTTGATCGCCCATCCAAATACTAACCAGGCCCGTCCCAGCTTAGCTTTGGCCTACCCTGGGTTATCCAGGTAAGGCCTACACAGTAGAAAAAGAGCAAGAGTCCAAGTAGCACCTTAAAGACTAACCAAATCAGTGGTAGGGTGCGAGCTTCCGTTAGTCACTGCTTCGTTTCCCAGATACCCCGGAGAGGTCATCCCCTGCCACAAATTCTGAACATCTTTAGGGCGCTCCTGGACTCTTGCTCTTTTCTGCCACTAACGCGGCTGCCCACCTCAATCGGGGCGGGGGGGATGGAGAGAGGCAAAGAGAAAAGGTGCGCGGGTCTTTTCTCGAGAGCTTATCCCCTGCGGCAGAATCGCGCCAGACTTGGCGGCAACGCAGAGCCCTCGGCAGCTGCAGATCAAGGCTGACGGACGCGCACCGCGGGACGTTACATGTGACCAGGGTGGGGGAGGCTTTCCAGACCGCGCATAAAAAGTTTGTTTGGTGTCACACCACCGAGGGACTCCCGCGCCACGTTCCAGACAGCGACGGAGCGCAGCAGCGCCTGGGCAAACCAACCCCCGAAAAGACCCCCCGCTGCCCTCCGGTTCGTCCAATCAGGCTGCCGCCCGCGGAGG
>NW_015189251.1:0-1134 GCF_001447785.1 Gekko japonicus
CTTTTTCTACAAAAAAAGCCCTGCCCGAAGGTATGCCCGCCCTGACTTGGGTGGCCTAGGCTAGCCCGATTTCATCAGATCCGGGGAGCTAAGCAGGGTCGGCCCTGGCTAGTATTTGGATGGGAGACCTCCGAGGAAGCGCCAGGGTCGCTATGCAGAAGCAGGCAATGGCAAACCAGTTTGGTTTGAGAGCTGGTCTGGTGTGGTGGTTCAGAGCACGGACTCTGATCTGCGGGAACCGGGTTTGATTCCCCATTCCTCCACATGCAGCTGCTGGTGTGACCTTGGGTCAGTGACAAGTGACAAAATCAGCCGTAGTTCTGATAAGAGCTGTTCTCGAAAAAGAGCAGCTTCCGTCAAGAGCTCTCTCAGCCCCACCTACCTCACAGGGTGTCTGTTGTGGGGAGGGGAAGGGAAAGGAGTTTGTGAGCCGCTCTGAGACACCTTCGGGTAGTGAAGGGCGGGGTATAAATCCAATCTCTTCTTCTTCTTCTTCTTTCAAAGCTGCTCTCTCGAACAGTTCTCGGAAGAACTCTCTCAGCCCCACCTACCTCGCAGGGGGTCTGTTGAGGGGAGGGGAGGGGAAAAGAGATGGTAAGCCGCTCTGAGACTCCTTCAGGTAGTGAAGGGTGGGGTATAAATCCAATCTCCTCCTCTTTTTCTTCTTCTTCTTCTTGTGTCTTGCCTTGCAAACCCTATGATGTCACCATAAGTTGTCTGTGACTTTACGACATTTTCCACCCCGGCATCTGCCAGAAAAAGGAACACACAAAGCCACCTTATACTGAATCACACCATCAAAGTCAGTATTGTCAACTCAGACTGGCAGCGGCAGTCCGGGATCTCAGGCAGGGAAAGGTATTTCCCACCACCTACTGCCTGGTCCTTTAACTGGAGGTGCCGGGGGTTGAACCTGGGACCTTCTACATGCCGAGCAGATACTCTACTACTGAGCCACAGTCCTCACCAATTAATCAACAGTTTGGGTTGATTAACTAGTTGATTCAAACCTCCTGTTTTAAAGATCTAGGCAACTGCTGATTTAGAAAGTCTGTATAATGGAGTGATAGAGCAGGGGTGATGGCACTTTCCCCCAGCAGAGGTGTGCCCGCTCATTCCACTCTCCAGCCCAGA
>NW_015189252.1:0-960 GCF_001447785.1 Gekko japonicus
GTATAGGCGTTGCGGAATGATAAAAAGTCTCGCAAAGCCGATTTCCAGTGGGAGCTGATTCCACCAGGCCGGAGCCATTGTGGGGCTGCCACTAAAAAGGCTCTTGTGTATCCACCAAATTAGCTTCTTTGATTGGTGGGGCAGTCAGGAGGATGTCATGGGTCAGCAAGATATAGCCAGTCATGACAAAGCTGGGCGTGCTACGGGGGCAAGGAGGCAGCAGAAACAGGTCCCAGCTCACAACTGGCCACTGACGGCCAGGTCACCCGAAGTCCCCGTCACCTGATCAACAGAGGAGCTGCCACCTGAAAGCAACGCCCCAGAAGCCCAAGCCCTTGGATTGGAACAAGATTCCTTTGGCGGCCTCGTCCCCCCATGCCTGGAGCTGCTGGAATGCTGGCAGTAGGGGGCTTGGTATGAACTATTAGAAGGCAAAGCACACGCCTAGCAGCCCAGAGATATCTCGGGCTAACAAGCCAGAAAGATCACCCATGCACTAGCAAAACTCAACCCAGCTGCGAGCTGAGCATAAATGGTTAAACAGAAGACGAATCAGGCGTGGAAGCAACAAGTCAACATCCCTCTGACACTGCGGCCACTGGACTTCCGGTTTCGGCGCGTTGATGGCGGGCACGCTCCTCCGAAGCTTCAGAGAGAGTGGCCCATGACCTGGTGGTAGGGAGGGGGGTCTGGCTGGTTCTGGACTCCCTGGAGCCCTTGTAGAGGGCTCTCAGCCTGGGGCACTGGGTGTGCCTCTCCCAAGGCCGAGGCCAAAGAATCGAGGCTCCCCCCTGTCCTTATAGGCCCCCACCGCCATGGAACCATTTTGGGCATGAGATGAGCATACCGGACCAGCAAGCAACTGATCCGGTGAAAACAAAAATACTTTTTCTTACCTGATGAAGCGGAGCATGAGTAAGATGCCATCCCAGGTGCCCCCAAGAAAAAGCGGAGGGAGGG
>NW_015189253.1:0-1096 GCF_001447785.1 Gekko japonicus
TATCTGTAATGGCTTAAATAACTGGCTCCTGTCTTTCTAGATCTGAAAGCGAGGGCAGTTAGGACGCCCTATGATGAGGCCTTGGCAGCCCTGAGGAGAGATCTGGCAGTTTCGCTCGGCCGTCCGGACATCGAGTACAGTGACTGTAAGTGAATGCTAGTTTGGGAAGAGAATGTCTCCATTTGACAAGAAGGGAAGACAGCCAGGGAGCCCTGCAGCTAATAAGTCTGGAAGCCGGTACCTCGGTAGGGTTGCCAACCTCCAGGTGGGTAAACACCGAAAACACCGTGTTGAAATAATAAACACCATATTCACATTCCCATTTTACAAATCTTCTTCAGGCATATACATTTTCCTGGAACCACAGCTCTTGAATTTACCCACGCATAAGTCAGATAAGAAAGAGCTGCGGTGGCTCAAGTGGTTAAGACGCTGAACTGCAGGCTGTGGAAGGTCGGTAGTTCGGCAGTTCGAGACCCGAGTGTGCCGCATGACGGAGTGAGCTCCCGTCTCTAGTTCCAGCTCCTGCCAACCTAGCAGTTCGAAAGCAAGGAATTGCAAGTAGATACCACTTCGGTGGGAAGGTAACAGCGTTGCGTGCGCCTTGGTGTTTAGTCATGCCGGCCACATGACCACGGAAACGTCTTCGGACAGCGCTGGCTCTTCGGCTTGGAAACGGAGATGAGCATCGCAACCCTAGAGTCGGATTCGACTGGCTTTCGAGCAAGGGAACCTTTACCTTTACCTTTACTTTAAGTCAGATAATGTAAAAATGGCTGTTCTGGTTCTGTTCTGGTTCTGTTCTGGAGAACCAGAACAGCCATTTTTACATTATCTGACTTATGCATAGGTAAATTGGGTAAATTCGAGCTGTGGTTCCAGGAAAATGTATATGCCTGAAGAAGATTTGTTCGAAACACGCAGGTTATGCCCGGGAGGCGTGTTGCTAGGTTTGCTTGCTAGCTGAATCACCTCATGGGAAAATACATCTACTAGGCTTGCTGGCTAAGCTGAATCATCACAGTGAGAAATACAAGCTGCCTGCTAGCTTTACCTGATGATTCATCACCTGGGAAATGTACAACAGATTGCTGCA
>NW_015189254.1:0-1055 GCF_001447785.1 Gekko japonicus
ACTCAAAGATGAAAACACCCGCAAGGCAGCATTCAACAAAATTTAAAAGCACCTTCTCCAAAAGGAAAACTTTCCCCAACACGTTCTTTCCTTCTGCAGTTGCTCATGGGCACTCAATGAAATTGCTGGGCAGTCGAATTAGAATAGATAAAAGAAGTACTTCTTCACCCAAGGAGTGATTAACAAATGGAATTCACTGCCACAGGAGGTGGTGGTGGCTACAAGCATGGACGGCTTCAAGAGGGAATTAAATAAACATGTGGAGCAGAGGTCCATCAGTGGCAATTAGTCACAAGATATAGGTAGGAACTCTCAGTCTGGGGCAAGGGATGCTCTGTATTCTTGGTGCTAGGGGAGGCAACAGGTGGGATGTCCTGGCCGCGCTGCTGGACCTCCTGAGGGCACCTGGTCTTTTTGGCCACTGTGTGACAGAGTGTTGGACTGGATGGGCCATTGGCCTGATCCAACATTGGCTTCTCTTATGTTCTTATTCTTTCAGCTCAAATCAAAGTCAAAAAGTTCTTCTGAACATGCCCCAAAGGGGAGACTAAAAGTTACTCAGCTGCTAACGAAGCAGGTATTTTACATCTGCATGTAACATGAGAATGAGTCAATATGTATAAAGAAAAAATGAGTATACACTAATCATATACGCATTCACTGTAACTTGCGGACAGGGCTCATGTGCTTTGTTTTTACTTGGTTTTTTAATATATTTATATATGCATTTAACTTTTAATGTTTGTATTATTCACCACCTTGGGGAGGCCGTACTGGATGAAAAGTCCACTTTAAAATGCTTTACATCAATCAGTCAATAAAAATAAGTGCCTTTCTACTCACAGTGGGCACCACTCATGGAAGAGGGGTAAGACTATGTATGCCAGTTCTGCCCTTACTTATCCCTCCCACTTGAGAGGATATAAGAGAAGCCATGTTGGATCAGGCCAGTGGCCCATCCAGCCCAACACTGTGTCACACAAGTGGCCAAAACCCAGGGGCCATCCGGAAATCCACCAGCGGGGACAGAACTCCAGGAGTCCTCCCACTGTGGC
>NW_015189255.1:0-936 GCF_001447785.1 Gekko japonicus
TGAGAAGGATTGCAGAAACCATGTAATTAGCTTGATTTAGGTATCATGGAAGACTATTAGCAGTGGTTGTATGTTGGTGGCGGTGTTTATGTTTGTGTTTGTTTGTTTCAATAATGTTTGGAAAACTCAATAAAGATATTTTTTTTTAAAAAAAGACCTTTTACTTGAGTTATGGACTTCATTTGTGCTTTTAGAACTGGTCAGTCCTATTGAATCTTGATTTTCAGTTAATCTGAGGGCTGACACTTTGACATCGCCTTGACATTTTGTCCATTTGTGTATTTGACTATGCCTTTATGGTTTTATCATTGTTGTTAGCCACCTCGTGAGCCCGTTATGTGTTAAAGAGTGAGGTAACTCCAAGATGGCTTGGTTCACACCCTCACTGACTAGAATTAGTCCCCTGGCCTTCTGTGGAGAGATACATTTTGGCTGCAGCATTTCTCGCCCCCAGCCAGATTCCCCATCTACATTAGGGTGCCACCACACACATGCTCTGCTTATGGTTGCCCACCAACATCCAGGTGGTACCTGGACACCTTCCAGAATTACGACTGATCTCCAGACGATCTGTTCCCCTGGATAAAAATGGCTGCTTTGGACAGTGGGCTGTACGGCGTTATAACCTACTGAGGTCCCTTCCCCAAACTGCCTTCCGCAGGCTCCATCCCCATATCTCCAGGACTTTCCAAAACCAGACTTATCAGCCCTAAGTGCAGGAAAAATAAGTTTATCAGCTTTTGCTCATTTTCATGCCACTTTATTTAAGGAATTCACTACAAGGGTGACATAGAGTTGCACCATAGAAAGGAAAGAAGGAGGGAAGGGAAGGAAAAGGAAAGGAAGGGAAGGGAAGAAAAGAAATGTAGGCCATTCTCCGTGATCTGTCAGAGGACAGACTCTGCATGTTCTCATCCTTCAGCCAGGCCTACTGTC
>NW_015189256.1:0-1144 GCF_001447785.1 Gekko japonicus
GAAATGCTGATTGGGGTCATGAAGCAATTCTTCTTCAGGCCAGTTTAGCCCGGAATCCTGGAGGTTTTTTGTCATCTCCTGGGCATGGAACAGGGGTCACTGGAGGTGTGGGGGGAGGTATTTGTGACTTTCCTGCATTGTGCAGGTGGTTGAACTAGATGACCCTGGAGATCCCTTCCAACTCTATGATTCTACAATGGAAAGTGCTAGTTTATGGTGGCCCAGTAGGGTTTTCAAGGCAAGAGATGTTCAGAGGTGAATTTGCTATTGCCTGCCTCTGCATAGCAAGCCTGGACTTCCTTCGTGGTCTCCCATCCAAGTACTCACCGGGACTGATCCTCTTTAGCTTCTGAGATCTGATGAGATCAGGCTAGCCTTGGCCATCCGGGTCAGGGCATTAGCTATACAAAAGCACAAAGCACAGCATGCTCATAAACGATAAAACTAGCTATGGCTTAAGAAGCTATTGAATATTCGTGGCAATACCGTTGCACTTAAACACCAGCCATGTGATAGAATGTGCCAGGCAAAAAGGACCCTGCCCGGAGGCCCTGCACCCTTTTAAGCCTGGTTGGTTAAGCCAACTCAGATCAACAGGGGTTAGAATGGCTCATGTTGGCTTGGGTGCCTGTTACCAAACTGCCAAGTATTGTCTAGGCATTAGCAGCCTTCTAGCCGCCATCATGGATCAGATTAGCCCAATTTTGTCAGAGCTTGGAAGCTCAATAGGGTCAAGTACTTGGTTGGGAGACCACCAGGGAAGAGAAGGCTGCTATACAGAGGAAGGCAATGGAAAATCACCTCTGCTCCTCTCTTGCTTTGAGAATCCCATATGCAGTGGAACATTATGGGGTTGCCATGAATCAGTTGGGACTCAACAGCATGCTTTATTTGGAGCCCTAGGGGGAAAGAAAGAACCACAGATTGCATTCAGTGTAAATTCTATGATTATTTGGGGATATCCAGTATAGTGGGCACAGAGCTTGGTACTGGACATCGAATCCAGTATAGTGAGAAGCTTAGAAGATTAGAAAATAATGTGAAACCTGCCAGGTTTAAAAAAGGTGTGTAGGGCAGAATTTGATTTTCCTAGTCACAGAACATGGTTTTCTCAATAAAAAATTCTTCTTCTTCTTCTTCTTCT
>NW_015189257.1:0-953 GCF_001447785.1 Gekko japonicus
CTGCTCTTTCTGTGTATCCGATTGGATCTCACTGGTACAGTCTGCAATAAATCTTTCTGCTCTTTAACCAGGGAGATGACAAGGAACGATCACCAATGGGATTGTGCCCTGCAAACAAATCGCTCTCCTTCCCTAGATTCACGCACAAGCGCATCTGCTAATTTGCAGAAACGGCCCGCAACAAACAAAGACAAAATTGCAGAGACAAAAATTTGACAGTATAGATTTATATCTTCTAAATACGCTTAAGTGTGATTTACACATGGTTCCAGTACATAGCTTTTTAAATCCACCTACCGTATACATTTCCCCCCCAACATTCTTTGGTCTAAGCAGCTCAGGGCACTGTGCATGGTTTTCCTTTCCCTATTTTATGAAACTCTATGAGATTCTTTGACCTGACCTGGAGAGCCCAGGCTAGCCTGATCTCACCAGATCTCAGAAGCTAAGCAGGGTCAGCCCTGGTTAGGACTTCGATGAGAGACCACCAAGGACGTCCAGAGTTACTATCCTATGGGCTATTGAAGTCAATGGTGAAAACATAGGGTATATACTGGTTTTGGGGCTGGAGGGGAGGGGGTTTGAGGGAGAGGTTCCAACCTCGTAGGGAAGCTGCTGGAGCCTCTCCCCAAGATACCCACCAAGTTTCCAGAACATTGTACCAGGGGGTCTAATTCTACGGGCCCCCAAACAGGTTGCCCCATCCCCTCATAGAGAACATCATAGAGAACATTTCCCATCATAGAGAACAATGGAGGGGATGGGGCGGCCAACCGATTCAGATCAGAGAATCTGAGTTGGCCCATAGCAGCCCGAAAGGGGCTTGAATGGGCCATTTTCGGGGGTGTATTCGGTTCAGACGTACTGAATGCACATCCCTATACCCGGCCCTTCACTCAGAATCTTAAGAGTGGCTTACAAACTCATTCGCCTCCCCACAACAGACACCCTGT
>NW_015189258.1:0-960 GCF_001447785.1 Gekko japonicus
GCAGCTCTTTTTCTACGAAATGTCCCCTGTATGGAAAGTATCCTTCATATTTTTATCAATATATATATTTAAAAACCTGCTTTCTTCAAGGTGCATGCCATGCATGCCAAGGAATTTTAAACACTCCTGATAATAAATTATGTCAAAGAACAAAAACTTTAAAAAAAAACCTCCCTGTTTGCATCCTCAAACAAAACAAACTGGAAGAAGCCACTCTGGAAGAATGAAGCTCAGATCACTCACTATTTGGATTGTGCTTTATTTGTGGCATCCAAGTTGGAGCAAGATGTGGTCCAATTTTCTCTGCTTTGCACATATTAACAAAAGAGGCACTGATCTCTGGAAGAGAAAAGGAAGAAGGTAATAGTATACATTGGGCAAGTATGGTGGTAACAGAGAAGAAAGCTTCCTCCACTATCTTCATCATATGCCATAGCCCAGGGTTTCCCAATTTGGTGCCCACCAGTTCCCTTGGTGCTCATCAAGTTTTTCAGAAAGTGGGTGTGGCTTAGAAGTGCTGTGTAAACATATAAATTACTGTGGCCCCTGTCACATGGGCCGGATATCGCGGGGGGGAGGCGTGGCTGTTTGCCCCGGAGCGAACTACTGTGCGGCCGCAGGATCAAACGTCCAGCCGACGTCCCATGGTTCTTGGGGAGGAGCTGATCATACGTCAATCCTGCGGCGCGGCAAAGAAGCGGCGCGGCGGGGGTTGTGGGTTTTTTATCCGAAGGGTGCGCATACGCCATTGGGTGCTTGTGCGCATCCCATGGAGACTTGGGGGAAAAAAACCCTTTTCACGAAGGGACATGGGTGGGCGCCGGATGCCCCAAGCTACCACCGGAAACGTGATCAGATGCCCACCCTTGCCCCGCGGTTTCCGGAAACTAGTACCTCGGAGGTACTAGTTTTTTACAGCACATCTTCAGTTGGAAGCCTCGGGTTAGCCATGGGAGCTCT
>NW_015189259.1:0-951 GCF_001447785.1 Gekko japonicus
AGACCCTGGAGAGCAGCTGCCAATCTGAGATGACAATACTGACCTCAATGGACAGAGGATCTGATTCAGTATAAGGTAGCTTCACGTGTGTTCATCTGTTCAGGCCCTTCTTCAGGTCCCCCCTTGCAAATGGGCAAGATCAGCAGCTGTCCATATCTCTACTTTGGCACCTACCTAATGGAATGGCCTACCTGGGGAGTCTGGGAATGCTCCCATGCACCTGTCATTCTGCAAACTATGTTGTTCTGGAGATCTTTTTTTAATATAGAGAGGTACTAATACAGCTTTATGACAACAGAATAGTTCAGGAAGGGAATGGGACTGTGGATCCTCTCACTGTGTTTAGGAAGCATTGGCCCCGGTCACACGGGCCAGATAACGCGGGGATGAAGTGTAGCTGTTTGCCGTGGTGCAAAGTAAAGTGCGGCAGCCTGATCACACATCCCGTGGAGTTCCCGTGGTACACCATTGGGTGCTGATCACATGGCTATCCTGAAATGCAACAAAGAAGCAGCGCGGCGCGATCACACTGGCAATCGCTAAGCACCGCTTCTGTGGCAAACGGGATTTTTTTCTCAGCGACGTTTGCGCATGCGCATGATCAAGCAAGCGCATCCTGTGGAGACTTTGAAAAAAGCATCCGGTTTGCAACAAGACATGGATGGGCGCCGGATGCCATGGGATTCAAGCGGAGACGCGATCAGACGCCCACCCTTGTCCCGTGTTTTCTGGAAACTAGTACATCGTATGTGGTGGTTTTTTACTCCGCATCTTCGGCAAGAAGCCATGGGTGCACTACGCTTCCCAGATGTTGCAGTGTGATCGCACACCGAAAATCCGCCTACCATCCGTGTCTTTAGCGTGGCAACCGCTCCGTGTGAACGGGACCATTGTTTCCTGCCCCTATGATGGGTTTGTTGTCCTCTACTAATGTAGTACCGTTATTCTTCA
>NW_015189260.1:0-939 GCF_001447785.1 Gekko japonicus
ACTGATGGTAGCTGTGGCAGGAGAGGGAAGGTTGCCCTGACGTGCTTTTTCTGGCTCCCATGCCTGCACTTTCAGTACTTTTCAGTACTGCTTGAGTAAACTGTACATGGGTGGTCCTCAGGGGTAGTATTAGTTATTCTGGGCAAAAGTCCAGGATGACATCCCTGGTCCAGGATGTCACCCTGTGCTTCCCCTCAGGGAGGCCCCAGCAAGGGGTAAGCCTTTGCCTCTCGCGAGGGGGTGGGAGCCACCACTTCCACCAGAAAACCTCTGCCTGGATGGTAGAGGCACAAGCAGCCACTGCTGCACATCTGCTGCTCGAGCCCAAAACAGGGCGGGTGTGTGGCATCAGGATCTTCCTCTACTTCTTCTCCCCCTCCTTCAGGAGGTTGGGGCCATGGGTGGTTGGGAGTCAGTTCTGGATTGGGAAATACCTGGAGATTTGGGGGGTGGAACTTGAAGAGTGCAGGACTTGGGGGGCAGGGACCTCAGCATGGTGCAATGTCACAGAGTCCACCCTTTAAAGCAGCTATTTTCTCCAGGGGGACTGGTCCCTGTCGCCGGGAGATCAGTTGTAAAAGCATGAGATCTCAAGGCTCCACCAGGAGGTTGACAGCCCTAATAGTTGGGTCCCTATGCCACATGGGACCCAGGCCAGCTGCCCCTGTTGCCCCTTGGCAAAGACCACCCTTGCTGATCCTCCTCTGTTAGGAGCTAGAGGACTCCCAGTGTGACAGTGATGAATGGGTCCAGGTTTGGTACCAGGACCAGGGCAAAGGGCTCCTGAACAACCTGCAGTAGAAACCCACTGGCATAGTTTCAGATTTTTAAAAGATACTTATGATAAAAGCAAACCGGTAATTGACATGGCATTTTTTTAAAAAAGTTTTTTTAAAAAACCCTTCTGAATATGCAGCATCAAGCCAGGGTTCAGAGTAA
>NW_015189261.1:0-920 GCF_001447785.1 Gekko japonicus
CCCCCTGCATGCATTTGCAGCTCGCCCCCGCTGTGGTTCTGGCACCCACCCCAGCCCCACATGGGGGGCGGGGGGGCTGCCAGAATGTATCCTCGCCTAGTGGGCAAAAAAACCTGGGGCCGTCACTGACTAACTTTGAAGGAGCAAGGGTACTGATTCAGTACAAAGCAGCTTGATGTGTACGTTTAATGGAAGGTGCCAAGGATTGACGAAGAAGAAGAGAAGAGATTGGATTTATACCCTGCCCTTCACAACCCAAAGGTCTCAGAGCGGCTTATGAACTCCTTTCCCTTCCCCTCCCCACAACAGACACCCTGTGAGGTAGGTGGGGCTGAGAGAACTCTGACACAAACTGCTCTTTTTTCAAGGACAGCTCTTATCAGAACTATGGCTTGCCGAAGGTCATCCAGCCAGGTACAAGTGGAGGAGTGGGGAATCAAACCCGGTTCTCCCCGATTAGAGTCCGCGCACTTAACCACCACACCAAACTGGCTCCTTTTGCCTGCCAAGCAAAACCACTGAGTCACAGTGGCGGTGTTCTTCTGGCGATCCTTGCTCCACCAGTGGAATATGTGGCTACGGCAGCTACATAGGGGTCTACACCTGGTGGTCTGCAGGAGCTTCCCGGATCCTCAGAAAAGACACCCCACCGTCTTCCATGGAGCTTCTACAGAACACAGTCTGTCACTTGTGCTTATCAGCCTAGAGGTCCCCTCCGGAAAAGAAGAGAAGCGCCTTCCTTAGGGGGTTGCTTCTTGCGTTGCGTGAGCGGCACCTACTGTCCGGAAAAGGGGCAGTGGCGCAGCACAAGAGCCCCGCAATGGGGAAATGTTATATATAGACGAGAGTTCCTTATTGATGCCTCTTAAAGCGGGGAAGGGGGCAATTCTGCTGTGCAGGTTTCCTCAGGAAGTTTGCAT
>NW_015189262.1:0-831 GCF_001447785.1 Gekko japonicus
TAGCATCCCTTTCCACACAGTTTTCTCTTCCATCATTACCTTTACTGTGTGATCACTTATATTGGCTTATGGCCTCCCCCATCTCAAAATTCCAGATGTGCACACAGATTCAAAAAGGATGGGGGACCCCCCCCCCACCGCCTTAGAGAACAGAAGCACAGCAAACCCGTCAGTCTCTAAAATGTCCAAGCACGGCATCTTTGGTAATAAGCCCACTGAAGTTGGTGGACTTCCAAGTAAACATGCAAGGTTGGAAGGTTGCTGAATATATTTGGCTGCATACCGTCAAACAAAGCTACCCTCCTGGAGTAAACATTTTGCTTTGAACGAGTCCAGCACTCTCCAAATCTATGTGTCCCCTGGGTTCCCAAACGCTCGACATTCCCTCCTAGGTCCCCTCTGGCCACCAGCACAGAAAGGGGGGTAGGGTTGTCAGGTCCAGGTTGGGAAACCCCTGGAGATTAGGGGATGGAGCCTGGGGGAGGCCAGGGACCTCAGCGGGATACAATGCCCCAGAGTCCACCCTCCAAAGCAGCCATTTTCTCCAGGGGGAACTGATCTCGTTCGCCTAGAGATCGGTTGTAATCCCAAAAGATCTCCAGCCCCCGCTTGGAGGCTGGCAACCCAATCTCTAGCAGCAGGAGGTGGGGGAGAGGAGTGAACTCTGAGCATGTTCAGAGGCACTCTTCTTCTCTATTGCTCCTTCCTCTGGTCATTGTTGGTGCCGAATGTCGAACCCTCTTTAGGCAACAAGCCGAGCCATTGTGCTTCTTCCCTCCCCGGTCCCCGTGCAAGTTCCCAGTCTAGGGTTGCCAGGTCGTTCCCCCCCCC
>NW_015189263.1:0-946 GCF_001447785.1 Gekko japonicus
AGCGGGAAACACAAGTCCAGAAGAGGGACCGAGGCGGGAGCAGCCAGAAGAACCAGGCGGGTGCTCCAATTCGGGGACCTACAGGCTCCGGTCCGGCCTTGAGAACCATGCCCTATCAGCGATGCCGGAATCGAGTCTCTCGGACTAACCCTAGATGCAAAGAGGGCACAGGGACCTTCTGGCGTTGGGATTTCCAGCTTCTCTTCCGTCAGCGGGCCGCAAAGGGTCTCCTGGGAGAAGGTGGTGCCTAGAGGTCGGATCCCCCGGATCTGTTCCGCTAGCATTTTAGTCTCGCGAGAGGCATGGGAAGACCCGTGTCAGAGGAGAGCACCCTCTGCTAGCGGAACGGACCAGCGGGATCTTCCGCTGTGAAATGCTGGCAGGGCTTCACTGGAACTGGGTCTGCCGGACCAACGGCGTGTGCCGATTTCCGCTAAGAGCAAGAAGATGATCTTCACGACCCTTGAGCCATGTTCTCCTTGTAACAGTCAACCTGGGTCTGGGCTGTATTGCTTCAGATGACAGCTGGGCTTCTTGGGACAGAAAGCCCTGGAAATAAGAAAGTTCCTGATCGGGGGGGCGGAAGGCTCCTGGCTTCCCACGTGCAAGGGGCATTCTAGTGGAGAGGAGCAGTCGAAACGCCTTCCTCGCCCCCAAACCCAGCAGGGTCAGGGGAAAGGGCTCCCGGGCCTACTCTTGGCCTCTGAAACGCTCGCTCTGTAAAGCACGGCGAATCGTTTCGTTCGTACAGCTCGATCGCAGCAGCCTGCTGTCCGCGTTCTGCGGAGGCACGGCCCCGACATCGCGAGCTGGAACAAGGGACCCGTTTCACTTCGGGTGTTTGTAGAGGTGCCTCCCCCACCTCCAAAAGGGAAGGGCTGCCGATATTCAAAGCAAGGCAGACAGCAGAGCCGCCGCGCAGGCTCGGCTTTGGCTGTTTTTTTTT
>NW_015189264.1:0-953 GCF_001447785.1 Gekko japonicus
CCCCCATGAACAAACAGACGCTGCTGATCAGGGAACAAGGGTTTCTTTTTAAAAAAAACCAACCAAAAAAACCCACCCTTTTTTCCTTGGATTTTTATCAATACATCAGGGTACTGTGTCATCGAGGGATGGCGGTGACATTCAGCTGGGTCTAAAAGCATGTGCCAGGACGTGGCCAAGGTTAAACGTGGGGGACGGGGGACGGACCATAATGTATGTTAAAGGTATTTCCTGTTCTCATTTATATCTTGTAATCTTTGGAGTACACTACAAAAGATAGTATGAAAACCACGAAAGAGACCATTCGATGAAGTTGCCATATTACTTCTACTACTGTAACCTAAAGGTAAAGGAGCTGCGGTGGCTCAAGTGGTTAAGACGCTGAACTGCAGGCTGTGGAAGGCCGGTAGTTCAGCAGTTCGAGACCCGAGTGCGCCGCATGACGGAGTGAGCTCCCGTCACCGCCAGGCTTCCCCCCTGAATTCTCCAGGAGTTCCCCAATCTGGATCTGGCCACCCACCCTCCCCTATGGCTGAAGGCTGGAATTCAGTGAGCTGCCCTGCAATTCTCCCTCTAAGCTGTGGGGTCTTGTGAGCAAAAATTCTACTTTGTGAGCTGCTGGCATTAAAGTTGTGAGCGAGCCATTTGGCTGCTGTATAAACTAGTTTGCTCTGGAGGCATCCTTCCTGAGCTAAGACAAAAGTGTGTGAGCCGGAGGCTAAAAAACGGTGAGCTAGCTCACACTGACTCAGCTTGGAGGGAACACTGCTGCCCTGTACCTCAGAGGCCTCAGAAACCTCTTCTGACGGCAAAGTAAACAATGAAGTAACACGGACCTCTGCAGTTGGCCAGTATTATGAAATCTCTGAATTGGCTGAGCGTAGCCTGACACTGCTAGAAGTAGGCCTTTCTTCCACATCATGACTTAGCGCCAGGGGTCATTTCGTAGAAAA
>NW_015189265.1:0-941 GCF_001447785.1 Gekko japonicus
CTCATACCATTTGCCATTTGGATATCAAACTGAAGTCTGATATTCTGACTCCACCAAAGGGGACCAGTAAATATACAACTGTAGGTTGGGTTTCCCCAAGTCCATGCCATCTGCAGAGGGGCCAACAAGCTTCAATTGTGCACCACGATGGTTTCCCCACATTGGCAGCATTGTGTCTTCTATGTTTGTCAGGCCATTTTCCTCTGGAGTTGTGGGGTGCTTGTGCATCTCAGCCTTCTCATTGGGGGCCCAGTAAGTACAACACATAGGAACGACCTCACCAAAGTAAGTCCTAGATGCTGTTGGGATATTAAATTCCAGGTGCCTCACCAGAGTGTCCATGTTCTCACCAAGAGCCTGAGCACATGTCTGCTAGCACAGATGGCTTCTTTCCTAAAATTACCTGCTCCAGTGAGGGTCCCAGACCATTTGCTATTGGTCCGAGGTGACTGGGTGTGTTGCTAGAGGGATCACATGTCCACACCCAGGCATTCCCAGCATGGGGTGCAGCAAGCAGAAGTTCAATTATGCTGCAGTAGGTGGTGATGGACAAAAAGACATCTGGTGACATGAAAGGGGGTAGCGCTGGTCAGGAAACATCAGCCGATGGCAGGTATAGGGTGGGGTTAGACACATCATTTCCGGTGATGGGGAAAGGGTGTGGCTGAATATGGAAATTGCCCAATTAATATGTGAGGTATCCCCACCATTTCCGGTGATGTAGAAGGGGGAGTGGAGAGAGGGTGACCTACACATGTCAGTTCCGGTGACATGGCAGGGGAGTGGCTGGTTGATGTCACTGAATGTGTTGGAGGGTCTTTTTATTTTACTTTTTGAGGGGAAGGTCCTTGGGAGCATGGCCTGTGCACCTGCCCTTCCATCCTTAACTGGTGAAAAATAAAGGAAAATAAAGGGAAACTGAAAAGGTGAATAAGAGAGAG
>NW_015189266.1:0-933 GCF_001447785.1 Gekko japonicus
CACTCCTTGTGCCCGTCGCTTGCCTGTGCTTCTGGTCCAGCTCCTTCTGCTGGATAAAGGACACACACACACCTGCCGCCATAGGGTGGCCATTTCAGCCCTGGGTTTGCTCCACTGTCATTTCTGTATGGGCTGAAGCGCATTTGATCTGTGTACATTTCTGATGTAGGGCTGCCATCCCCCCCCCGGATGGGGGCGGGGGTTCCCCTGCTCTCGGGGCCCCCAATCCGCCACCGATGACAGGGGAGCCCCACCTGTACCCGGCGTAACTGGCAAACTGATGTCACCCAAAGATGACGTCACCGCACCTGGCACGTTGCGCGGGGGACATGCTAGCATTTGGCTACAAATTCTATGGTGACCAAAAGCCCCTTTGTGGTAGTCTTGGGAGAAAGACATCCCAGCGCGACATCCTTGGCAATTAGGTGTTGCCAGCTGGAGCAGGGTCACACCAGATTGTGTCTTCGTCACTTAAGGCCTCCCTGGAGGAATGCAGGCCTTGTGTCTAGAAGTAAGCCCTGATCTTCGAGAGGTCCGTGTTCTCTCTCAACACTACTGTTGTGTCCGCTGACCGCCACCGGGGCCCAGCGAATACCCCAGAGCTTGACTCTGGGACAACAATGGGAACTAGGCTCCTAGTCTCTCCCCTGGGGGAACCAATGGGACCGTGGCGGGAGATGTGAACCCACCAACGGGACCTAGGGGTGTGCCCCCAGGTGTGTATATAGTTGGCCAGCTGGCCGTTTGTCTTTGTCTTTGTTGTGTACCAGTACATCATGCTGATCACTACATCAGTCTCAGTGGTTTCTTCATGTGTCTAACCCACTACACAATAACTACAAAGGGTAGTTAGGAGGTCTGCTTGACACACTAATGCAGGGGTCTCCAAAGAGGCACCTGTGCATACCACCACACTCACCAACACCTTTCCCG
>NW_015189267.1:0-957 GCF_001447785.1 Gekko japonicus
CTAAAATTTTGCTAGTCTTGAATTTTTTTATCATAAATGAGATACACCATTTCTTTGTACCTTTAAGGAGTATTCTTAGGTTGTGGTTGCTGACATTAATCACTATCTGCATTAAGGAGGCATTCTGCAGTAGAGTTTATTGAACTGTAGCCAGAAATGGAATGCAAAGATTGCAAGATCAGAGAGAATTGGGCAGCTGGAATCCTATGGTGTGAGGCAACCAAATGTTAGCCTAAATTTACAGGACAGTGGGGTTGATCTTAATTCAGGTCTGCAGCCAATTTGAATGACCTTCAGCCAATCTGAAGGGGCAACTATCCCATAATTGTAGCCCAGAGGTGCTGCTTTACTCTAGGATAGCCCCAACAGCAGGGCACCCCACTTTCTGACCTGAACCAGAGACTCTCAAACTCAGGTCAAAGAAGGCACTCCTGGCCTGAAACACAGAGCTAGCCACAGCTCTGGAAAATGGTCTCCATTTTCAGGTAGCAACAACACAACCCTCAAAGCAAACCTCCAGTTTTCCCCCACCCAGAAAGGTATGCTTATGGAATAACAATGGGTTTCACCGCGTATTGTATCTGCATTTCTAAATTTCTAAAATTCTGTAACTCCATTTCAGAGGCCACCTGGCAAATAGCCCTTCTGTCTCCAGAACTTCACCTAGCCCCATTTGTGTGACCCTATGTCTTTGTGAGAATCCTTTGTCTCCAAAACTGTCTTTCCTGTTTCATCCTTCAGGATACCAAGACAAACCAGTCTTCACCTGAAGCAAGCCCCTCAAGACCTCCCATTGGTCAGCGTTGTTCTCTGTTGTCTATATCTGTCCATGTCCATGGCCTCCAATTGTGTGTCTGCCCCTGATGCCAACTGGCAGTTCACCCCCAAACTTTGGTTTGGGCTATAATCTCATCTCCATGAACCCCTACATGTCTGGACAGGTTGTATCATCCCATA
>NW_015189268.1:0-935 GCF_001447785.1 Gekko japonicus
CTGGACCCAAGGTGAGCCAAGACACACACCCCCCACCCCAGTACAGGGACAGGGACAGGGCAAGCGAAGTCTGCTGAAGGGCACATCAAGCACAGAAGCGGGTATGTAACAGGCTCTCGTTCAACACAGAGCCGTTCAGTCCGATTCTGCTACCGAGTTCTCCAGTACAGCAGAGCGCCGTTTAATGAATCCACACCCGCCGCTCTGATGTTCATTCGGAAACAGAACCACCTGCTCCTAAGAGGGCGTTTAGAGTCATGTGGATCGTGAAGATCATTCCAGAATGACCAGATCCCACTCCGTACTGTTTCGCACCAGGATGCAGCACTGACGTTGCCACCCGTGACGGACCCCTGCCGCTGCCTCTTTCTACGCGAGGCAGATTTTCCTGCCAAAACGCTGCTCCCCACTCTGCCCGAGCAGCCTCGGAGTGGCGTATCTGAATGACAAGAAGGGCGGTTTCCCGCGCGTCCCGCCCTGTGGCGGAGAGGCTGCTTGGCTTCTGCCCAGGCCAGGGATTTACTGTAGCTAAGCAGGAGCCCTCTTAGGATGAATCCCTCTGGAAACGGCCCTTGGCACGGAGCAAAGTTCAAAAAGAAAGGTTGGTTTTATGGAACAGGCACAGCTGAGTCAGGAATAGGGCAGGGGATGAGAAGTTGAGGTAAATTTGGTTGTTTACACGAATTATAATATTTTGAACAGGCAACAGGGTATAGTTGAAGCTTATATTCTTAGAGACTCAGTTCTTAACTGTGAGAGATTGGTTTGTCTTGTAGATTTATTGCAGCAACAATGTGCCGTAATAAAGTTTCATAAAAATATCTTAATTTCCTGGAAGTTAGAACTTTCTTCCTGTACATCAATACTTCCCCTTTAGGATTATAACTTTCCCTTTTTTTACTCATCAGGAGTCTAAGACCCTTTCCCTTTTCACA
>NW_015189269.1:0-947 GCF_001447785.1 Gekko japonicus
ATAGGCATGCACACGCCGGCGGAGGCCTGTCAGATGTGCAGTCCACTAAGCGAAATGTGGCTTCCCAGCAATGAGTGTACCGGTGCCTTCTCCGTGGTGGCCCCTACCTTGTGGAACGGCCGGCCTGAGGCAGTGAGGAAGGCTCCCCCTCGCCTGGCTCTCTGCAAACTATGCAGAACCTAATTATTCCAGAGGGCTTTTGTACGCAGGCAGTAGAGTCGGGCTGTGCTGTTTCCGGCTAACCATGAGAAAGAACTTCCTGGCAGTGAAAGCGGTTTCTCAGTGGAACAGGCTTCCTAGGGAGGTGGTGGCTTTCAGACACAGGTTTTCACAGCAGATCACAGAGAAGGAGGGCAGGGAGGGTGGCCGCAGTGCTTAGTTCTCGTGGCCCTTTCTGACACGCCCAGGGAAATGCCAATCGCCACTTTGGGGTCAGGAAGCCATTTTCCTCCAGGCCAGTTTGGCCGGGGATCCTGGAGGTTTTTGGGCGATTTTCCAGGCATGGAACAGGGATCACTGGGGGTGTAGAGGGGAGGTGTTTGTGAATTTCCTGCATTGTGCAGGGGGTTGGACTAGATGACCCCGGAGGTCCCTTCCAGCTCTTATGATTCTATGATTCTACTTAATGATTCAGAAAGTTTGTTAGAAGAATTATCGGGGGCTGTGGTCTGTGTTACTGCATTTAACTTATTGAAACTAGGATCCTACTGTGACATTTTGGATCTTTTAATGTGGCGTATCGAGACTTATGCTTCCCTTCAGTTCTGTTGAGTCCAAGTAAAAAATGGAGACTATAAATAATGTGGCTCAACAGACCTTGTGGGGCTGCCCTTTTGGGTCTCTGGAGACTCCTGAGGCTGTCTTGGTGCAGTGGTTAAGAGCGTGGATTCTTAGCTGGGAGAACCAGGTTTTAGTCTCCGTGGCAGCTGCTGGTGTGACCTTGGGTC
>NW_015189270.1:0-951 GCF_001447785.1 Gekko japonicus
CCTGCCCAAAAATAGCCCTGGGAGATGGGAGGTGATCAAATATAGTTCTTTTACTTCTCCCACTGAACCCCTGATGGGTGTTTTTGCCAGGCTAAGTGTATTCAGCTTTGGCTGAGGTAGAGATACGTGGAGCACATATTTAGAGGTGTGCACGTGGGACTCTGTTCAAGTGTATATGGACCCTAGCTGGATGTGAAGGAAAACTAGACCTGGGGAGACCTGGGAACAGGCCCGTAGCTACCATGGGGCATACAGGGCTTGGCCCTCTACTGGTTTTTATGGGCCCCTCCCCAAGCCATGGCTCCCCCTGGGCCACCTCACCCCGATTGCCTGTCAGCAGGGAGGATGAGAGTGGCACAAGCAGCAGCAGTGGCAAGGCTGGGCTGAGAGAGCAGCCTGGGCAGGCAGCAAGTGTGAATGGTGTGGGGAGAAGCCTCCAACTTGGACTTTCACCAGCAGCAGGTAAGCCCAGCAAGGCAAGGCAAGGAGGCAGGTGGCCACCTCCTCTGGCCCCAGCCAGGTGCACCCATCTGTGCTCAGGTGTGCCAACGAGCCCATGGGCTGTACCTCCATGGCCAGGTCAGCCTCTGTATGCCTTGTGTCTCCCGGCCCTGGGAGAGAGCCGAGGATGGAGGTCAGGTTGCCCCTGGTGCCACGCCATGGGAAGAAGAACTGGGGCTCCTCAGGGAGGGAGGGAGCTAGACACTTTGCAGGGAAGGCCTGTCCTTGGGGGCAGGGGGCAAGAAGGGATGTTGTGGCCACTGGGCATTACCTTCCCCTTGCCCAGAAGCCTGGGGTGGGGTACAGGGCTGCCTTAGGACTTATAAGTAGTTCCACCTAAATCAAAATTAATTTAATGAATTTTGATTTAATTGGCTTGTGGCCCTCCACTGAGGCCCTCTCCCATAAAAATCCCTAGCTACTGGGCTGCCTGAAAACACCTTGGCTGAA
>NW_015189271.1:0-1049 GCF_001447785.1 Gekko japonicus
CACCAAACTGGCTCTCAGGTGACAGGTGATGTGAAATGACCTCAACCTGAGACCCTGGAGAGCCACTGCCAGTCTGAGTAGACAATACTGACCTTGATGGACCAACGGTCTGATTCGGTATAAGGCAGCTTCATGTGCGATTCCATCTGAATCACTTGAGCAACTAGTGGTTGTACATTAAACTCCTAATGGTGACATAAGGAAGCTAGGCGTACTCTACATGAAATTTCAACTGAGTAACAAGACAGGGAAGGGGCTGTAGCCAGTTTGGTGTAGTGGTTAAGTGTGCGGACTCTAATCTGGGAGAACCGGGTTTGATTCCCCACTCCTCCACTTGCACCTGCTGATGTGACCCTGGGTCAGTCACCAGCTCTGGCACAGCTGTCCTTGACACAGAGCAGTTTGTGTCAGAGCTCTCTCAGCCCCACCCACCTCACAGGGTGTCTGTTGTGGGGAGGGGAAGGGAAAGGAGTTTGTAAGCCGCTCTGAGACTCCAAGTGAAGGGCGGGGTATAAATCCAATCTCTTCTTCTTCTAGCTTAGTGGAAGAGCCTCTGCTCAACATGCAGAAGGTCCCAGGTTCAGTCCCTGGCATCTCCAGTTAAAAGGACCAGGTGATAGGTGATGTGGAATGACCTCTACCTGAGAAAGTTTATTAGCCCCAGAGATGGAAGGGACAGTCCTGATACCCAGAAACTTTTAGTTAAGTGTGCTATAGGGTTGCCAAGTCTTACTTGAATTTTAGCGGGGGAGTCCCGGGCCCCATCCTGGCCCCATCCTGGAGTTCTTTGGTGCGTGCGCTTTGCGTGCACACCATGATGACGTCACCCAGAAGTGACATCATCGCGTCAGGCATGTTGGGGGCAGGACCACTATCATTCAAGGGGAAACCATAGAGTTTTCCCTCAAATGATAGAACGTCCCCCCACAACATGCCCAATGCAATGACGTCACCTCCGCGTAATGTCATCATGCTGGGCATGTCTCCGTGGTCCCAGCAATTGGGGGGGTTTCCCCCTGTCAGCCTGATCCGGGCTGGCAGATAACGGG
>NW_015189272.1:0-941 GCF_001447785.1 Gekko japonicus
TCTTTTTCTATGAAACGACCCCTGCTTGATAACATTGTTAAGGATTATTAAGATCTGGTATATGAAGCACTGATCACCCTAAACTACTATATAAAAGTATCTCTGTCACGTTTATAAAACTTTCTGAAGTCTCCACTACCAGTACTACCACTATCACCCTATAAGAATTTTGGTAGAGGAGCAACCCATCTATGAAACTTCCTTTACCTGAAGCAAATATAAATATCCCAAGGCACCTATAAGCCAATTGTTCAATTTTCCCTGATGTTAAAATACATGCATCAAGACTACTCCTTAAAGATACAGCCAGATTCCATGAATATAGTGGTGTGCATTCAGTCTGCCTTAGAGGAGTGGGACTTCGCTGCTTCCCTTCCTGCTGCAAACCACTGAGTCCCACTGAAAATGTATTCCTGGGTGGGGGGGGGAATGGGTCAGAAGACCTTCAGGAAAAGCATATAGACAAACTGGGGGTCTGCAATGTGTATGTGAGGGGGGAATGGTAGAAATGTCCACCCTCTCTTCTGCAAATGGAAATGCTGTTCTGTCTAGGGTTGTTAATAGAAATGATCTTTGATCCTCTTTGTCTGATTTCTCCCTGAAATCTAACAATCTGTTTCTTTTACTTTTTAAAAAAGAAATCTGGAGTCAGCTTCAAATCAATTCCATACTGATCAAAGAGAAATCCAAAGCGAACAGGCTGGAAGGGAGATTCTGCAGAATTTCAAAATTTTACCCTGTAGATGCACAGAGGCAGACAATGCCTTCCCAAACCTTCCTCTCCTCCTGCTAGAGCACCACCCTGTGGTGTGTAACATAAAACAACTCCAGGGTCTGATGTTACAACAGGATGCCTTGATTTCTCCACAAAGAAGAATTAAGGAGAAATTTGTTATGTCCGCTGATCGCCATTAGGCGACAGCGACGTTCACCAGAGCTTG
>NW_015189273.1:0-700 GCF_001447785.1 Gekko japonicus
TCGTAACCTCCGATGATCTTATCATCGTCACCGCCGCCATAGCCATTCAGAGGCGTGGCCGCTGCATGAAGATAAAACAGGAAGGAGACCGCGACGGTGGGCAGGAGACAAAAGGAACGAGGTGCAAGGTTGAGAAGACAAAACAGGCCAGGAGATTAAGAACATAAGAAGAGCCCTGCTGGATCAGACCAATAGTCCATCTAGTCCAGCATCCTGCCTCACACACAGTGGCCAACCAGTTCCTCTGGAGGGCCAACAACAGGGCAGAGAGCCCAATGCCTTCATAAGAACCTAAGAAGAGCCCTGCTGGATCAGACCAGTGGTCCATCTAGTCCAGCATCCTAGTAGCCATTGATAGACTTATCTTCCGTGAATCTATCTAATCCCCCTTTCCAGTTGTTTATCCTTGTGGCCGTCGCTACATCCTCTGGCAGCGAATCCCACATTTCAACAACTCTCTGTGTAAAGCACTATTTCCTTTTCTCCATCCTGAGCCTACTGCCCATCAGCTTCATTGGATGCCCTCACGTTCTAGTATTTTGGGACCACGTCGAGACCAACAGTGGTTGACTTTTGTCAGGATAAGGCTTCTGTGCCATTAAACTGCCCAGGTTGTGGTTCTAGGTGCCAAACACAGCGCCATCAGGCAGGTATGATGGCCCACCAAGGGGTGAAGAGGTCTTCTGCTTTTGCTCATTGC
>NW_015189274.1:0-924 GCF_001447785.1 Gekko japonicus
TCTGAAGTGGTAGATTTCACAATTCTACCATCACGGGCTTTCTTCTGCTATTACTTTTGCTACAGCTCAGTTGCTTCTCATGTTGGGCAAGTACCTACATTGAAGAAGGAACAGATACTTTGGCTCCTCCTTACAAAAGCATTGCCCCAGTTTCTGGAAAGGTATGTAGTATGTGGAAGAGCTGTAGCGGTTCCTGGTATGTGGCAGAGCTGTAGCCGTTCCTTCCATGTGCACCAGGGCTTCTCACTTTGATCTAGGATTTCAGAGATCTGGGTTCAAATCCCTATGGGTGCTCACTGGGTGACCTTGGGGTAGTCAGTCTCTCTCAACAACCACAGGGTTGTTGTTGTGAGATAAAATTGTGGAAGGGAGAATAAGCAGGGTACACATAAGATTATCCCAATGCAGAAGGAAGAAGTAATGCTGACGTGTCTTCCACTATAACATCAGAAGAATTCTTTATTTTGGATGTACTTTGTGACTCTTTGTGAAGTAGGTTTGCAGCCTGCTCTGTCTCTAGTCTAAGCTAAAGATAGAATTGTTTCCTTCTTTCATTCATCTTCACAAGTGTTTATTGCCATTTGACAAGTGAAGAACTGAACGATGAGAGCCATTATTACTGCACAATATATTCTACTACTACTCATGGGGTCTGACAACAGGTGCTGAAGCTCTGACCCTTGCCCACTAGAGTATTTATTTAGTGGTCCCCCTTCATTTGCTGATATTTCACCATGCACTGTCCACATCCTTTCAAGCCTAGCTTCAGAGCCTTAAGGATTAGGAACACGAGCAAGTTTTGAAAATGTTTGTTTTTGCGTGTTTGCGAGTCTTCATCAAAGAAGCCATCCCCTGGCTTAGAAGCCATCCCTTAGCTTAGGGGTCCTCACATTTGTTGAGCCTGTGGGCCCTTTTGGAATTCTG
>NW_015189275.1:0-932 GCF_001447785.1 Gekko japonicus
AAGCCTCGCCCCCACAAATAGCCATACCAATAACCTTATGGGGGAGTATTTTTGTATTTTTTAAATATGTACGTGTGTCAGTAAGCTGCCGATGTTTTGTTTTATTCTTTCTGTGTGCGCTTGTTTGCTTTCGCTTTCACCTGTACAACTGTTGATGCACATAATTGCTTAGCCTGCCGAAACATTTATATCTCTCAAGGCCACAGGTGGTTGCCGCTGCTTGTTAGTTGCTGGAGACTCTCACGAAACACCGTGAGAAAGAGATAACATATGCTGCCTAGAAGTGTTTGCTCCCAGGGCCCGATGGCGTGCGCGGGAAACCCCGCAATTGGGCCTCAGTAGTTTGAATGTACTATAACATGCTATGCCCTTTGAACCCCCCTCATTCTGAACAGTGATTCTGTCCATGCACCTATAGCTTCCAATAAAGTAAAACCTTTCTACAAGTGTGCACTTCGTTGATGCTGTGGGAAGTCTGACAACGTGTGTGTGGGTGTGTTGTGTGTAGAAACTGCATTTTTGAGGAGAGACCCACACACACACACACAGGCAGCGGCACCATGGCTTGCCCTCGGGCTTCCTTCTCCCTCCTACTTGTGGAGTTCTTGGGGGGCATCATGGGACCTGGGAAAAGATAGCTCAGGAGGCATTTAAATTTGCATGTTTCCCAAAGGCTTATGGGAATGCTTTCGAAAGACTCACCATGACCTGGGTGGTCTACAGCAAGACTGGTCTAGCAGAAAGGGGGATTGTTGGAGATGTATTGAAGGTGCCACTCTTTAGTGACCTTCTAAACTTTCTTGCTCTGTGGCAATTAAATGTTCTCTGAGCTGTTTTTTTCTAAAAACTGACACGCTCCCTGTCCTGTCCCTTGAAAGGAAGGGCTAGAAGCCCGCTCAGAGCCTCCACCTTTAAAAACTGGCATTCAGATT
>NW_015189276.1:0-947 GCF_001447785.1 Gekko japonicus
TGCAGGCAGAGGCTGCCTGTTGTGTCTCTTAGAGAGCTAAGGAGCAGACGAAGACGGCCTGTTGTGTCTCTGAGAGCTAGGCTGCAGGCAGAGGCTGCCTGTTGTGTCTCTGAGAGAGCTGGGCAGCAGGCAGGGGCTGCCTGTTGTCTCTCTGAGGGAGCTAGGCAGTAGGCAGAGGCAGCGTGTTGTTTCTCTGAGAAAACTGGGCAGCAGGCAGAGGCTGACTGTTGTGTCTCTCTGAGAGAGCTACGGAGCAGATGGAGACTGCCTGTTGTGTCTCTGAGAGCTAGACAGCAGGGTGGATGCTGCCTGTTGTGTCTCTGAGGGTAAGGAGCACGTGGAGGCTGCCTGTTGTGTCTCTGAGACCTAGACAGCAGGGCGGATGCTGCCTGTTGGGTCTCTGAGAGAGAGAGAGAGAGATCCCTGGTAAATCTTTAATTTGGGACGGGAAGAATTCATTCTCCTGGCCCGGTTAGCTTGTTTCTCAAGGGATGGGGCAGAGGCAGATCTAGCCGTACACAGGCCAATGGCTCCTCGCCTCCATCGCGTCACGGGCCCTGCTTGGCTGAACAAGCTGCCATTGCTGCTCGGAGGGGAAGCCTCCCTTACTTGCCTTCCCTTTCCCTCTGCTTGGCAGTGGCCTCTGCTTCTAGCTGCCCTCGTTGCTGGCTCAGGCGAAATGAGGGAACCAGAGGCCGGGGCAGGCAGCTGAGGAGGAGCAAAGGACAAGGAAGGTGGGATGCCGATCCAAGATGGCGGAATCCAGTTTTCCTGGAGGGCCGACAACAGGGCATAGAGGCCGAGGCCGTCCCACTCTGCTGCCTCCCAGCAGTGGTATTCCAAGGTTTACTGCTTCTGAATGTGGAGGTTCCCTTTACTCACCATGGTGCTGTCCTCCATTAATCTCTCTAGCTGAGAAAGAAGAGATGAGAAGAAGAGATTGGATT
>NW_015189277.1:0-923 GCF_001447785.1 Gekko japonicus
AATAGCCCAAAGGCACAGTCTGACACTCCCGGCAGACACAAGCGCTTGACAGTTTGGAAAGCAAAACGTCTTTTTTTTTAAAAAAATAAAGGGATCTCTCTTTTTTGCCGAGACGTTTCACCCTCCCCTTCGCCACATCCATAATTCGCTTTTTAAAGCTGTTCTGAAACGGAACTTGTCTTGTTAATTGCACAGGAGGCTCTGCGCTGCCCTCGGGAATGGCGCAGGAGTGGCAAGACACAATCCCAAAGGATTTCCCAACGGCAACGTTTGGCTGGAGCGGAGGAACCCAAACAGGCACACAGGTTACGAGACCTCCTAATGTCTTATATGGGCCCTTTCCCCACAGTTCTTGGGTTCTTCTTCACATTCCCCTTTTCCTGCTATTCCAGGACCTGATTTTCCCTGTTAGCCTTAGAGCTCTCATTTGGATAACGTGATTGGGGAGGTAACCCGGATTTTTTCCAATTTGGCCCACACACTTGACTAATCAAGACACGGCAAATGCCTGAGGACTAGAAACTTAGGGATTCCTAGTGGCAGCATTCCCACGTACATTGGAATGAAGAAAAAGGCACACTCTGGAGGAGAAACTTTGAGGGGGGAAGGAGGTGGATCGGGAAACACAGTGTCTTTGGATTCACGCAGCATGGTTTGCAGTTCAAGCTTGGTTCGTGGTTCGAGCTTGGTTCACGGTTCGCGCTTGGTTTGTGGTTCGTGCTTGGTTCGCGGTTCGGCTTGGTTCGCAGTTCGAGCTTGGTTCACGGTTTGCGCTTGGTTCGAGGTTCAAGCTCGGTTCGAGCGGTTCCCATAATAAACAGACTGTCTTGTGCCCTGGAAACAGCTGCGCTAACCTCAAGGCGACTGGGCTGCAGACACGAGATAAGACTACAGAAGAAGCCTACAGAGATGTAGGGTCTGGC
>NW_015189278.1:0-949 GCF_001447785.1 Gekko japonicus
CGTGTTTCAAATCTCTTCAGCATGTTGGCGTAACTGTTTAAATAAGCCCTCAGTAGCCCACATTCTCAGTTTGCTTTCCACAATTAGAAAAGAAGAAGAAGAAGAGAAGAAGAGATTGGATTTATACCTTGCCCTTCACTACCCAAAGGTGTCTCAGAGCGGCTTACAAACTCCTTTCCCTTCCCCTCCCCACAACAGACACCCTGTGAGGGTAGGTGGGGCTGAGAGAACTCTTGACAGAAAGTGCTCTTTTTCAAGAACAGCTGTGCCAGAGTTATGGCTTGCCCAAGGTCATCCAGCCAGGTGCAAGTGGAGGACTGGGGAATCAAACCCGGTTCTCCCAGATTAGAGTCCGCGTACTTAACCACTGCACCAAACTGGCTACACCAAACCGCTACACCAAAATGTCTAAAGACACCTTTAGACATTTATCTGCTATTCGGACATATTTATTGCTTCACAACTGTTGACCTTATAACCTTAGCTTGTTATTTTTGATTTTGCATATAATAAACATCATCACATTACATATTACTCTGCTGTTCAGCCCCTGTCTATAAGTTTGACCCTTACCCACCATTCCAATGTATTTGAAAAAGTGTGCGTGCACACGAAAGCTCAGACCTTGAATAAACCTTTGTTGCTCTTAAAGGTGCCGCTGGACTCTAATTTTGTTCTACAGCTTCTACTGGCTCTGCTCTGCATTCTGAAGGCGTGTGCAACCATACAAAAAGCTGATACCCAGAATAAATCTTTGCTGGTCTTAAAGGTGTCACTGGACTCCAACTTCCTTCTGTTGCTTCAGACCAATGCAGCTACCCAGCTGAATGTATCGTCATGGAAGGCTGCACATTAAGCCACATGGAATGGATATCCATCAGCCTCATGACAAATCTTGCATGGGTACGGACTGATATTTCCTTTCTTAAAAGGTTCCCTTGCTCGAAAG
>NW_015189279.1:0-944 GCF_001447785.1 Gekko japonicus
TCAGGTGCTAAGAGCAGCACGGCGGAAACGGAGGCTTTTCAGTGGTGGCTCCCTCTTTGTGGAACGCCCTACCTAGGGAGGCCCACTTTCTTCTACCACGCACACCAGTTCAGACGTGCCTATCTAACAGCAGCAGAAAAGAGTCCAGTAGCACCTTGAAGACTAACAACACTTGTGGTAGGGTATGAGCTTTCGTGAGTCACTGCTGACTTCTTCAGAATAACCAGTGACTCATGAAAGCTCATACACAAAATCTCATTAGAATCACCTTCCCTTCCTCTCCCCACAGCAGACACCCTGTGAGGTAGGCGGCACTGAGAGAGCTCTGAGAGAACTGCTCTTGAGAGAACAACCCTGAGAGAACTGTGACTGACCCAAGGAGTGAGGACTCATGTGGAGGCGTGGGGAATCAAACCCAGTTCTCCAGATTAGAGTCTGCCGCTCTTAACCACTATACCAAACTGGCTCTGTTTCAGCTGCAAATGCCATCTGAAGCGAAACTTCGGAATCCCTGCCCTGGGGAGTTTCGCCTACCTCAATCAGTGTCTTCTACCAGCAAGTGAAGACTTCTTTGTTTTGTCGGGCAGATGGTTACTTTTAAAATGTTTTCAACTGTTTAATTTTTTAAACTTTTTTTATGTGTGCTGCCTTGGGGACCCTGGATGGATGGAAAGGCAGCATAAAAATGTTTTTTTTTAAAAATCCCCTACCTGCTTAGTGTCCACTAGAGCTCGATACATTTCTGTAGTGGCCCCCACTTTGTGGGATTGGGTCACTGAGGAAGTATCCACGGGGGTGATGAGAAGGGGGCTGCGAGGTTGTTATTTCTGAGAGAGCATTAGGAAGCCGAGCTGCAGGTGTGTGGCAAAGTTCTTTCCTGAAATGAGTTTATGCGACTTGTGTTGTGTTTCGATCCAATGAACCGCAAGCCGCCTTGAGCTACA
>NW_015189280.1:0-926 GCF_001447785.1 Gekko japonicus
GATGGTGATGACCACAGATGCAAGTCTGCTAGGGTGGAAAACCCACTCTCAAGGGACACTGATCCAAGGGGTTTGGTCTCAGGAAGAGACCTCACTGAGTATAAAATTTTTAGAACTCAGAGTCACCAGGCTGGGGCTCTTGGAATTCTACAAGATACTAACAGGTCATCACGTTCTAGTCCAGACAGATAATATGACAACAAAAGCATAAGGAACCAGATTTTGGGCCTTACACACAGAAGTGAGCGACCTGGTCTGATGGGTGGCGATCCAGCTACAGTCATTGGAGGTAGTCCATGTGGCAAGCCAGGACAGTGCATTGATGGACTGGCTGAGTATATATGATTAGACCAGTCCGTATGGATGCTCTGCAAGTTGGGTTTTCTTTCTTGTCTTTTTTAAATAACTTTTTATGTTTTATATACATACATCAAACAAACATAACTAAGACAGTCTTAACAAAACATAACATATAACAGATCCTTCTCCTCATATAACCTGTGTTTTTAAACCTACATTTTTATATATATTCATTATAGGTTTGCGTTGGTTTCTAACCCCTTATATACATTTGTCCAAACTTTGAAATAATGAATTCATATTCCCGTGAAGTTTATGCGTTAAGTTATCCATTTCGGCCACCTCTATTACTTTATTAATGAAATCCCATTTGCAGGGTGCCGTTTTGCTCTTCCAAAATTTTGCCAAAACTATTCTTGCTGACATTAGTAAATGTAATATTAAATATCTTTCATCCTTTTTCCAGTTTTCGGGAAATATATTTAATAAAAATACCTCCGGATCTAGCGGAATTTGCAAATTACCGTTGAGCAATAATGGATGCATAAATCTTGTAGTCGACATTAAGTAATGAGATTGGTCGATAATTTCGAATTATCACTGTGACTAGCTTTCCACTGCCTAAA
>NW_015189281.1:0-934 GCF_001447785.1 Gekko japonicus
AAACTGGCTCTCAAGGGAAAGGTTGTCCCTCCCAACCCAACAACTCAATAAATTCTAAGGGGTCAACCCCCCCTCTCCCGTGCAACAACCACTGCTGTTGAAATGGACCAGTATCCATGGAGTTGGCAGGTGACCCTTGTGGGGCACGAATTCCCAAGTCCAAGTTATCCTCCCCGCCCCACCCTCAGATTCTCATAGAATCAGGAGGGAGACGTAGGATTCCCTCCTCCTGCTCTTTATGCCACAACCTGTGCATGTGCTGGAAATGACCTGGACTAAGCCCTGGGCCAAGGTGTGCTCCCCACGTCTTCCTCCTCAGAGCCCCCCCTTGAATGCCTCCATTGAGATTGTGCTTTAATGGCACCGACTGAGAAAATTCTCTTTCCATCTTCCTACTTTATTTTGGAAAGGTATCTGCATTAGAGTTGGTTACAGCCCCGAGTGTGTGTGGGGGAATAACCTCCCTCATTCCCAGAGGCTTAATGTGTGTGGAAACGGGTGTCTGAAAGGATAAACAGCATCCTGTAAAGCCTCTGTTAAAGGGACAGCACACTTTCCCCCTCCAGGCCGTTGGGATCCCTGGACTAAGTGTTTCTTCATGAATCGGAGAAAAGAATACTCAGCTAAGGAAGAGTCACAGCTCATTCAAGAAATCACTGTTTGTATCAGATAAATTAGACTTTGTCGTTTCTGTGCTTTGTGGGATCTTTAAACTCTCCCCAGCCGTGATTGAGTGGATTGAAAATTTAGAGATTTGTATTCAAGGGGATTGCCCAGTTGGTCTGCATACCCATTGGGTCAACTTGATGATGTATTTTATATTATGACATGCTTCCTGTGTGTGACTCTGCTTTGTGATAAACAGTTATAATACTGTGCTTTGTGGGGGGGTTTTAATGGGATGGTCTTCATTAAATGTGTCAGAGGTTAGTGT
>NW_015189282.1:0-938 GCF_001447785.1 Gekko japonicus
CAGGAACAAACAGCTTACAAAAGTGATTACATAGAGTCATGGAGGAGAGGTCTATCAGTGGCTGCCAGTCGTGGTGACTGAGGGGAACCTCCACATTCAGAGGGAATGAACCTGAATCCCAGAACCAGGAGGCAACATCAGGGGAAGGCCTTAGCTTCTATGCCCTGTTGCTGGCCCTCCAGAGGAAGTGGTTAGACACTGTGTGAGATAGGATGCTGGACTAGATGGATGATTGGTCTGATCCAGCATGGCTCTTCTGAGGTTCTTATCAGGGGAAGGCCTCGGCCTCCATGCCCTGTTGTTGGCCCTCCAGAGAAACTGGTTGGCCACTGTGTGAGACAGGATGCTGGACTAGGTGGACCCCTGATCTGATCCAGCAGGGCTCTTCTGATGTTCTTATATCCTTATCTCTCCCCTCCCCTCTCCTAACATGCTCCTGGGGACATAGTCCTATTATTCTGCCGGTCCCATTTTTATTCTGCCTTTTTACAAAGAGCATGTGACCACCACAAATAGACCAGCACCTATGATAGCTCACTATAAAGGACCAAATCCAAGTGCTGTACATAACATGAGTTATTATTCGTAGAATCATAGAAGAGTTGGAAGGGGCCATGCAGGCCATCTAGTCCAACCCCCTTCCCAGTGCAGGACCAGCCTAAAGCATCTCTGACAAACATTCCTCCAACCTCTTCTCGAAAGGTGTCAGTGAAGGTGTCAGTGAAGGTGTCCCTAGGCAGCTGGTTTCACCTTTGAACCACTCTGACCGTGGAAAAGTTTTTCCTAATATCCAGCCAATACCTTTCTGCATGTAATTTAAACCCATTGCTTCGGGTCCTCTCCTCTGCCGCCAACTGGAACAGCTCCTTGCCTTCCTCCAAAGGACAACCTTTCAAATATTTAAAGAATGCAATCATGCCCCCCCTCAATCTCCTCTT
>NW_015189283.1:0-517 GCF_001447785.1 Gekko japonicus
TTTTTTTTTTTGCTTTTAAACCTACCAATTGCTGATCTTCAGACCTCTAGTGAAAGCCAAATTTACCATATTTTTACCATTTACAATAAAAGTTGTGCCACAGTGGAATCAGCTGCCTGGGGAGGTGGTGAGCGCCACCTCACTGGCAGTCTTTAAGCAGTGTTCGGACCAACACCTGTCAGGGATGCTCTCGGCTGATCCTGCACTGAGCAGGGGGTTGGACTAGATGGCCTCTAGGGCACCTTCCGACTCTGGGATTCTGTGATTCTAGTCTCAGCCCTAGGGGGCCAATTGACACATTACAAAGTCCTCATCTCCCCACATGGCTGCCACAAGCCCTGTCGTGAGCGAGCAATCCCGTCCACCCAGCGGTTCGAAAGCGTGTAAAAGCGCAAGTAGATAAAATGGGTACCTGCCCCTAGGTGGCAGGGGGCACCCCTCCTCCTTACGAGGACGTGCAGCAGCGGCGGCGGCGGAATGACCCTGGCGACCCAGCGAGCGTGCGCGGAGGCTGGAC
>NW_015189284.1:0-1123 GCF_001447785.1 Gekko japonicus
CCCTTTCCATTGCCATCTTTTGCCAACAGGTGAGGACTTTTTTTCTTTCACTTGGTGTTCCCTCTATGATCCCTCCTTCCTGCCCTGTGTTCTAATTGTTGAGTTTCTTTTTTGGATGTGTATTTTAGCTTGGTTTTAGATCAAGAAGAAGAAGAGATTGGATTTATACCCCGCCCTTCACTTGGAGTCTCAAAGCGGCTTACAAACTCCTTTCCCTTCCCCTCCCCACAACAGACACCCTGTGAGGTGGGTGGGGCTGAGAGAACTCTGATACAAACTGCTCTTTCAGGAACAGCTGTGCCAGAGCTTGTGACTGACCCAAGGTCACATCAGCAGGTGCAACTGGAGGAGTGGGGAATCAAACTTGGTTCTCCACAGCTCTTATAACAATATAGAGAAGAACAACAAAAGCTTTGTAGGTGTCCGCTAAGTAATACTAACAAAATCAATAATTGCAAATTTTATATTATGGAAAACATCCAAAATCATATACAAGTGCAAGAAGGGGTCCAAACAATGAACACTAATACTGTTGGCCCGATCTTAGAAACAGATGTATTTAACTGTATGAAAATTGTTGATCATTTGACTGTGTATAGAATTATGTAACATGCAAAAAATTAAACTCTGCAGCTCTAAAAGATATATATGGTCCCAATCGGATGAAGACTACAAAACAACTTTGTAATCTGGAAAACGTCATTAACTTCATTGTTTGGGCCCCTTCTTGCACTTGTATACGATTTTGGATGTTTTTCATAATATAATATATTTTGCAATTACTGATTATGTTAGTATTACTTAGTGGATACATACACAGTCTGCCTATAGCAGCAGAAAAGAGCAAGAGTCCGGTAGTACCTAAAAGACTAACAAAATCTGTGGCAGGGGAGGAGCTTTTGTGAGTCACTCCATCTGAAGAAGTGAGTCGTGACTGAGTTGTGCCTCACGAAAGCTCACCACCTGACATAAATTTTGTTAGTCTTTAAGGTGCTACTGGACTCTTGCTCTTTTCTACTGCTTGATTTTAATTGTTATTTATTTAACATTTTGTATCCTGCCCTTCGGTCCTTATGAGGACCACCAAGGTGGCAAACAATATAAAACATACACCACAGGAGAT
>NW_015189285.1:0-991 GCF_001447785.1 Gekko japonicus
ACTCTAACATTCTATGATTCTAAATAAATTAATTAATTCCTGCCTGGTTGGGTTGCCAGCTCTGGACTGGAAAATACCTGGAGATTTGGGGGGTGGAGCCTGGGGTTCGGGGAGTCACTGGGGGTGAGGTGTTTGTGAATTTCCTGCATTGTGCAGGGGGTTGGACTAGATGACCTTGGAGGTCCCTTCCAACTCTATGATTCTATGATTAGTTCCCCTGAAGACAAAAGGTAGAATTACCAGCTCTGGGCTGGAAAATACCTGGAGATTTTGTAAGGGGAGAAATTGATAGGGAACTTTTGGAGACTCATCACCAGTATTCTGTAACAAGATTATTAGAGCTTGCTTTTAGATGACACACACAAAAGGGTGCGATAAAAAAAGCTAATTGACAGGCTAAAAGCGGAAAGCAGGATGGTATAGATCAGAAGACAGACCTCTGCAAAAGCCAGACTCTGATAAAAGGGGAGAGCAGGATGCTATAAATTAGAAAATAAACATCTGCTATGCCACAAGAAGAAGGAGGTAACATTTCGATCACGCTTGGCAACCGAAAGCATCTAGCTACTAATGCAACACATAATCATATTTGGCCCAAAAAACATATGTACATATATGGAATTGGCACAACAAGAAAGGGGAGGGAGAGGGGTGCAATTTAATTAAAACAAAGGCGGGACAACCTGAGAAAGGCGGTGTGAGATCGGGATAGGGCATTAGGGCTTGCACATGTTAATGAAGCTATTGTGTAAAAACTGTAGAAAGGTAAAGGTTCCCTTGCTCGAAAGCCAGTCAAGTCCGACTCTAGGGTTGCGGTGCTCATCTCCGTTTCAAAGCCGAAGAGCCGGCGCTGTCCGAAGACGTTTCCGTGGAGGGAGAGGTGTGCAATTTAATTAAAACAAAGGCGGGACAACCTGAGAAAGGCGGTGTGAGATCGGGATAGGGCATTAGGGCTTGCACATGTTAATGAAGCTATTGTGTAAAAACTGTA
>NW_015189286.1:0-922 GCF_001447785.1 Gekko japonicus
AAGTTTTGGACTCCAAAATTGGTTTAGCTTTATTTTATTTTTAAAAAAGAAGTCCTATCTACAAATCTCACTTAGGTTGAGCGCATCACATTTTCTAGGCAGTGATACTAACTTCTTCCAGCAAGCAGTCATGTACATACCTCCTTCCTGAAACCTGAAAAAGTGCTGGATCTGACTCAAGCTTTTACATACCTACAAACAACAGGACAGCTGTAGTGTGTTCCCTTGCCAGTCTACCTCGGAGGCTGGTGGCTTGGAAGTCCCAAGGCGGCATCCAGCAAGCTTTTAAAAACGTCCGAATCCTAAAATGTGCACCTCAATATCAGCAGCACTTCATCCACATTTTTACATCTTCGGTGCACACTCGGCCGCCTTAAAAAGCTTCAGTTGTGTTCTAGAGGCTTCTGTGAACAGTACAGTTTGTTTCTTTAACCCACCGCAGTCCTCATTTGATATCCAGCCAGAGTTCGATCACAGCACAAGACGTTCCAACAGTTTCAGACCCAGCAGGCTGACCATTGTGCTGAAGTCAGGAACAAAGTATAGTCTGGAGTGACCACGGTTATAATCAGTTAGCACTAGCCTCGGCTTCTGCTGAAGGCCACATGACTTGGACGTGATAAGGCTCCAGCTCTTCTGGGGCAACGTAATCTGGAGCGTTGCTCATCAGGTCTCTTCCCTTGAAGGATTTGGGAAAGGCGATGACGTCTCGAATGCTGGGGGCCCCAACGATGAGACAGATTAGCCTGTCGAGTCCTAGAAAATGACAGGAAAGTATTCCATTTCACTTCTGCAAGCAGAGTCTAAAGTTTTACCCAGAGATAACATGGGTGTCTCCAGGTAACCAAAAACATCTGCCCTGAACAAAATATATTTGTGCAAATCAGGGTCATTTCCAGGTTTTGGGAGGCCCCAGGCAGAG
>NW_015189287.1:0-916 GCF_001447785.1 Gekko japonicus
AAGGCCAGGCAGGAGGGCTGCAGCAGCACCGCCTGGTGAACCACCTTTCACTCTGGGCACTGCTTCCTAAATAGGAGCCGTCCTCCAAACACCTCGCTGAGGCCACACACGGTCTTGGCATCGTTGTGAGCGGCCGCTCATGAGCACAGGAAGCCCCGCTCAGCAGCAGTCGGGAGCCAAGGCAGGTCTGGCACTGCCCACTGTAAGACCACAGCAGTTCTATTCTGCTCAGGATGTGAACTGCGCCACTAAGCAAGGGAAAAAATTAGAGGGCTCATTGCTTGGCATGTGGATCTGATTTTGTAAATGCTTGCCATTTTCTTGATTGCCACTAAATTCAGGCCCAAGATCTCTTAAATTGCTTATGTTAACCTGGTTAGAGTCCATGCCCCACTCTGGCCCGTTAGGAGATCCCAGAAGCTGCGGGTGGAATGGCAGAGACGGATCCTGGGAGCCTGACTCCCAGGACTCGGGGCCCTCAGGACCCAAGAACAGTTCTGCACCAGATCTCCTCAAGAGTAGCCAGCACTCCTGGCCTGTGGAGGCCCTGCAGCTGCCTGTTTGGGAGTCCCAGGACAAGCCCCCAAACTCTTTAGGTGCAACCGCGTAAAATACTCTGAGGAATGTAAACGATTGGTCCTCTTTAGGCTATATTTATTAATTTAGAACATTTATTAACCACTTTTCTAACTTAACAGAGCTTGAGGCAGCTTACACCATAAATTAAATACACAGAATAAAGTACATAAAAAGACATAAAACCAAAATCTAAAATGACAATCGAGGACTGCTTTAACCAAGCGCAGCCCTAAACCAGTGAGACCAGCTGCATCAGAAGTGCAGGCACGGATGTGTGTGCACCTTCCTGGGGAGGTGGTTCCACAGTCGTAGGCAATGCTCCCTCTAAGCTGCGGAG
>NW_015189288.1:0-918 GCF_001447785.1 Gekko japonicus
CCACTGCAACCAATATAAGCTCTGCAAAATGCTCCTGGGGAGGAAGGAGTCAGGACACCCTCAGGAACAGCATCTGGGGGCACAGCAGGGGAAGAAGAAAACTGGTTAATGGTGCCCTCACGCTTCCACTGATAAAAGTGCCTTCCATCAGTGGAAACTGACCTTCAAATCTAACCCATTCTGCCTCTGTGTACAGAAGACTTGCTGACCAAAAACTCGTTTTACAGCATCTGATGAAGTAGATTCAATCCCACGGAAGCTTATCCTACAATAAATTTGTCAATTAGTCTTTACAGTGCCACAGGATTACAGACCACACTGCCAGCTGCAAGCAAGCATTACTAAGATAGGTGGACCAAAGATCTGACAGATTCATACATTTGCATTTTTTATATATCTTGTCTTTTATAAATTAGTTAACCCCCCCAACAACAAAAATCACATTAAAACTTCAGTGAAACTTCTAGACATGTTGTAAGTGGAAGTGGCCCCAACATCCACCCAACAGGGTATGGTCCCCTGCTAATACATTAAGGCCAGCATCCCCTCATTAGAATTCAGTTTTGTGCAGCAGTCTAGGCTGCACTGACATCTACTGGTCTTTAACCATTTGACTTTGGGATGCATTCCCAGAGGAATGGAAGTGCAGCTTCAGCAGCATTTTGGGGGTTACCCAACTCTAGATGCAAAACTGCGAGGGGGGGGGGGCTGCATTCAGACCTTATGGGAAAACTGCACATGGTTGCCTGCCTCCAACTCATTTGTTTCTCTAATTGCGCCTCACAGAAGGAAGGCTGTGTGAGTCTGAGGGCACAAGCATCATGTTTGGATAGGGATCCCAGACTAGGCTGGGGGAAACCCTGGACATCATGCAACTTGGCTGAAGGGACATGCGCTGGAAACACCTGATACCAACCC
>NW_015189289.1:0-935 GCF_001447785.1 Gekko japonicus
GAGGGCAGGGTGAGAGTTCTCCAGCTGCACAAACACACCTGACAACGCTATAGGCATAAGATGTGACTGATCATTTTCTGAAGTATCTGTTGACACTGGAACGCATGCAGATTGTTGTTTTTAGAGCTTCTGTATTTAACGTATTTGAGGGAGAGGCATGGAGCATCAGAATAAGTGAAATAACTCCCCCAACATGGTTTTTACATGAGAAAACCACTGGGAGGTAGGCAGGAGCCCTTCCTCTCCTTGCAGCACCATTCTGAGCCCATTTAGAAGCAGTTCCCTGCAGCTGCTGTGCGGCTGTGGAGGAAACAAGCAAACTAGTATAAACAAGTGACAAAATGTGTCATGTAGTTTGCATCTCATTCTCAGGCATTCCAGCAGCAATGTATGGTTCTGAGCATGCTCAGGAGTTTCAAGGATGAAGCCACTGCTAGCCAACTATCCTTCTGCCTCCCCAACCCCCCCCCTCGCCCCCGTCCCCCCCTCGCCCCCGATAAAATTGACTGGAAAGACTGGACTTGTTGGAAGGTCTCACAGAACTCTTAACAAAACATGTTTTTGCAAGACTTCATCAAGAAAGCTCAATAAATAGCATGAATTATCAGTCAAACCAGATGAAATTCACCTCTTACTATGGAAAATCTTCTTTCTCAAAAGGTTCTTGAATATATGTTTCCCTTCCTCATCCTTCCCCTAAGAGTTTATTCAGGCTCCTGTGTTGGCTTGATTTGGACTTTTTGAGATTCCACTGAATTAATTCCCTAGGTACTTGAATCCTTATTGTGAACATCAGGTGTCCTGGAAATATATGTCCCAGAGTTTCTGCCATAGGAGAGAAGGAGGCCTCACTAAAAGACTTCCAGAGGAAATTTCCTGCTGTTGCCAAAGGCACTGAACAGAGAAGTGGGAAGGAGAGAGAGAGAGAGAGAGAG
>NW_015189290.1:0-915 GCF_001447785.1 Gekko japonicus
ATCAGTGGTCGTTTCTCCAAGCTGAAGAGCCCTAAAGAAGAGACCACCAAAGACGTCCGAGGTCTCTGTGCAGCAGCAGGTCACGGCAAACCACCTCTGTCTGTCTGTGCCCTGACCTCACATTTGAGTTCTCGAAGCACCACCACAAAAGTCCCGGGTCGCTATGCAGAGGAAGGCCATGGTAAACCACCCCTGAATGTCTCTTGCCTTGAAAACCCTATGGAGTCGCCAAAAGTCGGCTGTAGCTTGGCAATCCCTTCCAACACCTGCCGTCCACTACATCGCCAGTGTGAGTCAATTTACCCAACAAGTAAAGGAATGTCTTTGCACTTCCTTAAAAATCAGGTCAACTTGACTTCGCATGGGGGAATTACTGCCCTGCGGAAGAGAGGACGTCGAGAAGTCTTTTCGCAACCTCTATGCTAACAATCTTGCTGGGTTTCTTTTATACCTATCTATCCATCCTATTCTCATGTACTGAGATCTGTAAAGGAACATTTTATCCAAACAAGAGCATCTCAATCAATCTGTACCCAGGTGGATCGATGGAATGATTGGTGAGATAGACAAGTGGCAGAATCAAATGAATCCCACCCCCTGCTCTCTTTGTTATTTAATCTTTGAAGCTCTGGGTCTTTTTAAAAATTTTACATAGCCTAACTTCTAAAGGTGTTTGTGCGAGCAAAAGACTGAGCATTTCAGCCAAGCGAAATACCCATGGGCACTTAAAGGGAGTGTGTGTGTGTGTGGGGGGACACACAAAAAACCACACCAAGACTTTGTTAATTTCTGTCTGGGTTCTTTTATACACAAACAGCTTGAGATATGCGCCGTTGTACAACTTGTGTTGCGCATCAAATGGGAACAAGGAGGGGGGGGATTTGTACGCGTTGGAAGTTTGCTTGGACTTTGGAA
>NW_015189291.1:0-933 GCF_001447785.1 Gekko japonicus
ATCTGCACAGCGATTGTCTTGCAAGAGGTGTGGCTGCAGTCACAGGCCCAAAGCCTGCCCTGCTTTTGGAACCATTTGCTACAAATGTGGCACACAGAATCACTTTGGAAAGGTGTTCCGGAGCAAACGGACCCTCACCCAGCGAGAGAAGAGTTTGAGCTCCTTGTTTGTGAGTGTGTGTGAGAGTGATCACAGCACCCCAACCTAGAGGAGAACCTGACAGTTCTGAGCCATGGTTTTCCACCATTAGTATAGTAGGTGTTCCTGTATCTTGGAAGCTGGACAGTGGTGCTCAACCAAATATCTTACCTGAAGGCATAGTCTCTACCTTGTGGGTTATCGTGCAGGAAGCACCAGCAAATGTTATTCTGATTGCTTTCAGAAGGTCCAAAGTCGGGCTGAAAGCAACAGTCATAGCACCCTGTATGGTTGGCTCTTGAACAGCCATGTTGACCTTCTATGTCATAGAAGATAATGAGCCACCCCTGCTTGGAAAACCAGTCTGCATGGCCCTTGACCTTCTTAGGAAAGTCTCTAGTATGTCACTACCTGCCTTGGCTTCCAAAGAGTATCTTCTGCAAACCTACCTTTTTTGTGTGTGAATATTTTGTGTGCGTATGTGTATGTGCTTTTGAGCCTGGAAGTCATGGTGGCCTCTGGCAACTCCTACCGGGGTATGGGGAACGTTCAGAGAAGTGGCTTGATAGCCTGCCCCTGCCTCCCGACAGTGGTATTCCTTGGAAGTCACCCTTCCAAGTACTTGCCCGGGTCAGCCCTGCTTAGCTTCCGAGATCTGATGAGACTGGGTTTGCCTGAGCTATCCAGGCCAGGCCTACGCAGATGTCGTTCAAGGGCTTGGACAGTTCCGTGGCACTTACCATATCCATATAGTCCTGAGATACCACCAGTGATACACGGTTGTTACAAAATTCC
>NW_015189292.1:0-899 GCF_001447785.1 Gekko japonicus
TACAGCCCCAGTCTGTATCACAGGCTGTTGTCCTTCAAAAAAGGGACTGTTGTCCTTCAAAAGCAGTAGCTGTGGCGGAGGTGCTTTGGGATCCCAGCGTTGCGTCTACTTTAATTCTGAGAGTGTGGGATGTGTCGTGAATTCTCTGGCTCCGCTAGGTCTTTGGTTCACTGGGTGGTTCTAGGCAAGCCATTCTATCATACAGGCCTGAAGGGAGGATTCCTGACATAACATCTGAAATGTTCAGAACTCGCTAAAGCACCGTGAAAATGTTTGATGGTTCTGCTCACGGGCCAATCTTTGGGTGTGAAGTTGGAGGACTATAAGTGCCTCTTTTCCGTATTAGAGATGTATGCTGTGAAATACCCCATACACTGCCCTTGTGCCTCCATCTTGAATCCCACGCTAACCCCCTTGGACCTTCCCGAAAGGAGGCTTTCTGACTTGGTCTTTAGTAGCTGACAATGACCCCTTTCCCTGATGGTTTCTCGGGGTAGCTGTGTTGATCTGCAGTAGAACAGTTAAGATTTGAGTCCAGTAACACTTTAGAGATGACAAAGGGAGCTTTGACTCTTGAAAACTTACACCCTGAAACTCTTGTTGGTCTCTAAGGTGCTACTGGATAGTAGTCTCCAAAAAGCCCCTTCTTTCTCTGCCCCACAGTGAACGTGACTCTGGATCGAGAAACGGCACATCCCAGCCTCATTCTGTCTGAAGATCTGAAGACTCTGACAGGGGGAGGGACAGTGCAGGACCTGCCCAACAATGCGGAGAGATTTGATACCCTGAATAGTGTGCTGGGCCGTGAGAAATTCACCTCAGGAAGACACTGGTGGGAGGTGGACATGGGGAATGGACAGGCAGTGTGGTCTGTGGGTGTCGCTAGAGAGTCAGTGAAG
>NW_015189293.1:0-790 GCF_001447785.1 Gekko japonicus
GGATAACAGAAGAACATACCCTTCCATGGGTAAGAACAACTAAAAGGCCCTGCTATGCCAAGCAAAGCTGCTCCATGAACGTGCCCTAGGAGAGACAGTGCCAAAATCACGCCCTTAAATATTAACGTTCACAGTCACAAACATGGCAAAACTCTGCCTCTTTTTACTACTATTATTAGACATGCCGTGCAGTCCCACACAAATCCCTTATACTGAATCAGACCATCAGTCCATCAAGGTCAGGATAGCCCACTCAGACCAGTAGAGACTCTCCAGTGTCTCAGGTAGAGGTCTTTCACATCACCTACCACCTTCTCCTCTTTAACTGGAGCTGCCAGGGGTTGAACCTGAGACCTTCTGCATGCAAAGCAGAGGCTCATCCACTGAGCCACAACCCCTCCCCAGTCCATTCAGGACATCTCCTGCTCACACCTTGGTGATGAAAATGGAGGTTGCAACCTTTCAAAGGGGCATGCTCAGAACTCATTTCTGGTAGACAGTGGTCTTTTCACAACTCTTTTGAAAGCGTGCCCTTTATTATGCTTCAACATGATACTTTTTTACATTGGTGCTGGATACCCAACATGTTGGCGTGCCGAAGTGCGATTTAAGCCAAGCGTTCATTTTCGCAGGGCCGCAAAAATGGAGCTCTTCCACCAGGCATTTAGGTAAGGAGCTGCATTTCATCATCTGTGCCCTGTGCCAATATTATTTCCAGCCTGAGCCCGCTGATAGTGGAACTTACCGCTGAATGTACATGTACTTTACCACAGCTGTACCGCCATCGCTA
>NW_015189294.1:0-948 GCF_001447785.1 Gekko japonicus
AGCTTAGAGGGAACATTGGTCCTGGCCTTCCCATTTCTCACCTGGCTTTCCTTTTTATAAGATAAAAAAGTGGGATAATGACGCAGAAGAGTGTGCAAGAATTTTCCATCGGATTTCATCCCAAGTGGATTTGATGGGAACGGCCGCTGCACTCTCGATTTTTCATTTTGGGCACGAAAGGCCAGGCCCTGGAGGCCGGGTAAACCGGAGGGCCCTGGAGCACATCAATGGAGAGGCGAAGTGATGTTTTTTAAAGTGGGAGAAACAAGATGCCTTAGATCAAGGCATTTCATTGCTCTAATAAGCTGATGCAGATTTGGAAGATGCTCCGTGCGGAAGAGGCCTAACCAGCTTGTGCATATCTGCTTGTGTAATCAGCAGATTTCTACATGCTACGGAACAAGGCCGCCCTCTCATCCTACCTTGTGTAAGAGCGACAAAGCCACCAGCGGTTGCTTAGCGTGGCCAGGCAAAGTAAGATGGCAAACAATTGTCTGAAAGTAGATTCAGGTGGGAAGCCGTGTTGGTCTGAACTGAAGCAATAGGACAAAGTTTGAATCCAGTGGCACCTTGAAGACCAACAGCATGTGATTCTGGGTGCACGCACACTGAAGAAGCGTGCATGCACATGAAAGCTAATACCCAGAAAAAAGGTGCCCCTGGTGTTCAATTGGCTGAAAGGTTTTTCTATTGTCGAAGGCCTTGCCCAAATCAACCAGTTCCTGGCTCTTTAGTAAAGTGATTCGTTTTGTCCGCCTGAAATGACTGCGGTGCGTGTACCTTGCTTCATGCGCTCTTTGGAGCTTGTTGGAACAGTAAAAAAATGTACAGGGCTGTGCTGGGTTATTTTAGTATCGGCCATCTTTAACATCCCAGTACGGTGTGAAGACTGTTGGGAATGCGTTATCTTCACACTTCCGGGGATCTTGATGGTTTTGCACAACATGG
>NW_015189295.1:0-979 GCF_001447785.1 Gekko japonicus
TTCTGTTGTAGTTTTGTAGTCTGTAAAAACCCCAATAAATACCTCCCCCCAGGGGGATGAAAAAAAGAAAAAGAAAATAATTATATGCTTTCAAGTCACAAGGAAGAAGAAAACAAAGATAAAGACGAGGAGGAGAAGGAGATTGGATTTATACCCCGCCCTTCACTCGGAGTCTCAGAGCGGCTTACAAACTCTTTTCCCTCTCCTTTCCCACAACAGACACCCTGTGAGGTAGGTGGGGCTGAGAGAGCTCTTTCGAGAACTGCCCTTTCAAGAACAGCTCTGACAGAACTATGGCTTGCCCAAGGTCATCCAGCAGCTGTGAGTGGAGGGGTGAGGAATCAAACCCGGTTCTCCCAGATTAGAGTCCGTGTACTTAACCACTACACCAAACTGGCTCTCAAAGCAACTCAAGGCAACCCCAAGACCATGGCGTCTTCAAGGCAAATGATGAGCAGAGATCATATGCCATTGCCTTCTGCTCTGTAGTGACCCTGGACTTTCTTGGTGGCCTACCATCTGAGTGCTAACTATGGTCAACCCTGCTTAGCTTCCAAGCCCTGAGAAGCTTGGGCTAGCCAGGGCTATTTAGGCTGCTCCCAGATTTAAAAAAATGCATTATCAAATGCCATCACTATTCCCTTGCTCCATAAGATTCAATACCATCTCGAGAGAGGAGATAATTCAGAGGCATCATTCGGCAACATTCGTGTGGGAAGGGACCACAACACTGTCCCTCCCACTTCCTGTGCCAAAAGTGACTGGAGGGAAGTCACCCGGCAATGATTTCCATGACACAGATGTCATACATCACCTTTATTTAATGATTTCCCCAAGAAATGACTTGTCACTTGCCTAATGGGATAGAATTCATCAGGGGAGGGGGAGAGCAACCCCCATAAAAACGGTGCTCTGGAAACTTCATTTTGAATTCTGAGCACAAAGTGGGGAAAAAAATATGGCAAAGCCCCAATTAAAA
>NW_015189296.1:0-956 GCF_001447785.1 Gekko japonicus
GCCATAGGTTCGCCACCACTGTTCTAGACGGTACAGAGATTACATAATCGGATGCTTCTTACGGCAAGGTATACGCAGCAGAATACACCCCAATCCCTAATCGTTTGTCCAAGTCACTCCGTGAACCGTTTTGTACAGTGCAACCCTGTTCCCTGCGCAGAAAAGCCCTCTTGAGTGGTTCAAGTCTTCAGAGCTGAAGCATAGCTTGGTGTAGTGGTTAAGAGGACTCTGATGTGAGAGAACCAGGTTTGACTTCCCCACTCCTCCTCCGCATGCAGCTGCTGGAGTGACCTTGGGTCAGTCACAAGTTCTCTCAGAGCTGTTCTCTCAAGAGCAGTCCTCGAAAGAGCTCTCGCAGCCCCACCTGCCTCACCGCCGGGTGTCTGTTGCGGGGAGGGGAAGGGAAAGGGGGTTGTAAGCCGCTCTGAGACTCCGAGTGAAGGGTGGGGTATAAATCCAATCTCATCTCCTCCTCCTTCATAAACGGTCAACGTAGTGTCTGATCTTCGAATGCCAGTTTTGTGTCCCCCCCCGGAGGTGGGCTTTCCCTCGAGCCATACGGCCACTTCTCCCATTGTAAGCAAACTCTCTCTGTGTCTCTCTCTTTCCAGAACCTGATGAAAGCGGCCGCTCAGAACTTCGTTCAGAACACGAACATCGACAGCGGGCAGTGAGTTCCCGGCACGGGGTGTCCCTTTCCTTCCCTGGGCGGGCTCAGGCCAGCCCCGCCCCCAAGGTAAAACTCTCCTCTCTCTGCAGGAAAAGCACGGATGGGCCGATGCAGCGGGTGGACAAGACCCTCGAAGAGTTCTACGCCCTGTGCGACCAGCTGGAGCTGTGCCTGGTAAGCATCCCCGGACACAAAACGCAGTTCTCGCTCGTTGGCAAGGGGGCGAGCCGAGGCCCGACGGGAGCGAGTCTTTCTTTCCCTTAAGCAGGGGTCATTTCCTGCGGGA
>NW_015189297.1:0-918 GCF_001447785.1 Gekko japonicus
TGCAAAATCAGACATCAGTTTTTCAGCTAACACAGTGGTTTACTTCCTAGCTCATGAAATAGTTAGCAACCATCTTTTGATCTATAGGTCTCACTCAGAGTACACCACCTCTTGTTTACCTGGGACAACCCAGTGACTCCAGCTCCAAATCCCCAAATTACAGTGCAATCCTACACAGAATTACTCTAGCAAAAGGCCATAGAAATCAATGGGCTAGAATGGAGTGAAATCTGCAGAGGATTGTACTGCCAGTTACCTAATAAGCAACTAAATTTCATTGAAATGAAACTGGCTACAGATTATATCAACCCAAGGCCATGTTGGCAACAGGTCAGGTTTATATTGCAATATGATACATAATATGATAGGCTGATGTTAACTTAGGTCCATATGTGACATCTACTTCCTGGGTTTCTATTGACTGGAGATGCTGAAGATTGAACCTGGGACCATCTGAATGCAGAGTGTGAATTCTTCACACTAGCTAGGTAATGGCCTTGGGTCTTGTTTCCAAACTGATACCACAGATAAAGATGTGGAGTTGAACCTGCATGAACTCAGGGTTCCTTAGGAAAACGGAATGTCAAACCAGTTGGTCTGGAGTAGAGATACATCTATGGTGTGCATCTGGCTAGGCTAGGCACGATCTCTCAACTCCCTGTCTGTAAAATGAGCATGACAGTGAACAGCCTCAAAAGGGGGATTTTGACAATAAGCAATAAAGACTGGGAAAAGTACAGACAAGACCAGTTAATATTGATCAAGTACTTTTTTTTAATATAGCTGTTAAAAATCTAGTTTAGTCTAAGCTGTGGGGTCGTGTGAGCAAAAATTCTATTTTGTGAGCTACTTGCATTGAAGTTGTGAGTGAGTGATTTGGCTACTGTACAAAGTAGTTTGCTCTGGAGCCATCATTCC
>NW_015189298.1:0-915 GCF_001447785.1 Gekko japonicus
GGATTATTTAGTGTGTGTGATCGCAGTTGCTGCTCCTCCTTTCCTTCAGATAGTTTCAGCAAACTGTTCATTTTTATTGGTTGATTTAATTAATTCATTTATACACCGCCTTTCTCCCCAATGGGGATCCAAGGCAGCTTACGTCATTCTCCTTTTCTCCATTTTTTTATCCTTACAACATCCCTCTGAGGTAATTCAGGCTGAGAAAGGGTGACTGGCCCAAGATCACCCAAGAAACTTCCATGTCAGAGTGGAGATCTGAACCTGGGTATCCCAGATCCTACCCAGAGCCTGCACCCACTACACCACACTGGCTCTGTACCATATTTACAAAATGTTGATTTGATCTTCCCTCAAGAAGTCACATCTTGACAAGGACTATTACTGAGAAGTTCTAGTGCAATTTCTAGATAGAGAGAATAGGTGTTTGGCTAAGGGTATCTTCTTGAAACAATTATGATGGTATTCTAGTAGCAGCTTTTTATAACATAAAGAAGAAGTATGCTGAAAGAGCAGTTTGAGTTTCAACTTGTGAATTACGTGTTAATCACTTAGATATAAGGCAAGCGTGTACTTGAGGCAAATGCTCAGTATTCAAGTCATTTGGCACACAGAGTGGTAAGTTGGTGACAGTCTTCAGTGACAAGTTGTCTGAACTGAGAAAGTGCAGCAAATCCAGAAGCTTTTGTAGTAGGTTTACTTCAGGGCAGCTTTTGATTCAGTGCCTTGGAAAAGATTATGGGACAAATTGAATAAACCTCGATAAGTGTCTCCGTTTTCTGATCGAACAACTATATGATCAGCATACCGTGGTGTCTCTCAAACAACTGCCCAGAACCAAAAGCCATCCATCTCCGTTGAGCTCCAGGTCTTTTAATTGCCGCAAAATGTTCTGAGGAATGGCAAAAATGGTAA
>NW_015189299.1:0-910 GCF_001447785.1 Gekko japonicus
CCCATACGGGTATCTGGGGAGGAGGAGCCGAAGGATTTATAAGTACAGCCCCTCCCCTTCTAAGGCAGCAGTTGCACCAAGTCATCGAGCAGGGAGGAGCTCTGTTGGGCGGTGTGGTCATTGGGCCTACCAGCGGGGGCTGTGCGGCTCGGGAGCTCTTCTGGCCGGTGCTAGGTCAGAAGGTTTCAGGGGATGGAGTGTCCCTGCGACAGGCAGCACGTTGTGGCCAGGAGTGGTGGGGCGCATCATGGGAGTGGCTGACTGGTTGGTTTTGGGTGGCGGCAGCATGCCTAGCAGCAGCAGCAGCATGGTGGCGGAACAGCGATTGTGGCAGGCGCAGCCGCCACCGACGCCGAGGGAGCGCGGGACGGCGAGGCTGCAGGAGTCGGCGGCATGGACCAGTCAGGGCCTATTGGCGGTTTGGGAAGATCGGCGGCTGGCCTGCCTTCTGGGGGGCCCAGTTTGGTGGCACAGAGGGGGAAGGCCCTAAGGGGTAGCGGTCCCAAGTGGGTGGTAGCAGGCTTTGTTTGGGCTAGGCTGTTTGTTGGGTGTACCGGTGACTCGGCTATGCTTGGCAGGGTCGGGCCACTGCCCTGTGCTGGGACGCACTGGTCTGGGCGGCTGGGGCCCCCTGCTGTGGGGAAATTTTTTCCTTTGCCTCTGCAGCCTTTCCCACCCCCACCCCCTCACCCTCCTTGTAGAGAAGTTGGTCTGGGTCGTTCATGGGAGTTAGTGGGTCTTGCGGGCCACTAATAGCCTGCAGGCCAAGCCTCTAAACGTTGTGTCTTAGTCACCAAGTGGTGGCCATTTTGGGTGTGGTTTGGTGGCCATTTTGTGTTCCCCAGGGTGGTGGCCATTTTGTCTTCAGGGGTTTGGCAGCCATCTTGTCACACCTCAGTAATTAGTTTCA
>NW_015189300.1:0-930 GCF_001447785.1 Gekko japonicus
ATTTTATTTAACATTCAGACATTTGATCTTTCCCCTCCACCCCACCCCCCAATATGGTATGATACAACCCAGCAACAGGGGCTGTGGCTCAGTGGAAAAGCCAGGTAGCTGGTCTGAAAGACCTCTGCCTGAGACCCTGGAGAGCCACTGCCAGTCAGAGTAGACGGTACTGCCCTTGGTGGACCGGCGGTCTGATTCAGTACAAGGCAGCTTCATGTCTAAACGCTGGGGAGGGGCTGTGGCTCAGTGGTAGAGCAGAAGGCAACTTCATGATCACATGAACATATGAAACTGCCTTATACTGAATCAGACCCTTGGGCCGTTAAAGCCAGTATTGTCTACTGAGACCGGCAGTGGCTTCCCAGGGTCCCAGGCGGAGGTCTTTCCCGTCACCTCTTGCCAGATCTTTTCAACTGGAGATGCCGGGGATTGAACCTGGGACCTTCTGCATGCCAATCAGATGCTCTACCACAGAGCCACGGCCTCTCATACAGCTTGACTCAATTTGAAGGCACCAAGTCCCGTTTCTTGGCCAAGGTCTCTTCTTTCTTCCAACAAACACATTAGGTGCCTCCTTCTTGGTCTCTCCTGCGTCCTGCTAATTGCCGGGAGGTTTTTGCATCTCCCCAGTGCGGCAACCGGCCACACTGATGTGGCAACAGGCCTCTTCATCGCTCAGTTGCCTCCTTAAACCATCAGTGCCATAAATTAGGAGCATGATGTTGCAGACTGCTTTTGGAGGAGAGAAAATCCAGGTCGAAGTATCTAAATAAAAACAGATATTCTCTGTTTTTATCCCACTGTGCTACCTTTTGTCCCATAATTCTTTTAATTGGCTTTTCCTGGCTTTGTGTTGCCTGTTTTTAGGATTTTCTGAGTGTCCTCGTTGCGCATCTGACCCAATTTTCAATTCTTTTTATTGCAGCTTTT
>NW_015189301.1:0-909 GCF_001447785.1 Gekko japonicus
ACGTTTCAAAGGACCACGTGAAATAATAGCTGAATTCTCAGCTGCCCGGACTCAAAGGAAGAATCTGCCCTCTCATCCAAATTTTAGGTCATCTGTTCAAAACCAAATTTCTATCCACAAGCCTCTCCAGTCCATAACACCCTGAGTCAATCTTGCTAAACTTGTGGGATGATCTCAAAAGCCCCCAAGTTAAGAAAAAAATGGTTTCTATATTATATGCTGCTGCGAGGTCTGCAATTGCCTCCTTCTGGGAATCTCCCTCACCCCCAATCCTTAAGAGTTGATACAGGAACATATGGGATTATCTCACAATAGAAAGGATACTGATACAAACCTCAAATAAAGACCCTTACTCTGCCTCCACATAGAATAAACGTCAGATGTTTGAGAGCCCCAGGGCATGTTGAAACGTGTTGCCCCACAAGATGGAATAACGAGGCAGACACGTTGCTGGGTTTAAAACTTTGGGCCACTTTATTAACTACAATCTTTCTGGAACCAACGGCAAGGGCAAACAACAGCTAATTGCAGTATTGGTCAAGGCCAGGAGTCAATGACCCCTCCTTAACTCATGAATTAGGGCGAACCACCCTGCCCCAGGCAGTAGCCAGCAGCAGTGGCTCCCACCTGGCCGGCTAACCATTACAGGATAACCCCGTAGCCCTAACCCCTGAGCTGCTAGGCTCAAAGGGAGGACCCAAACGGGGTGCCCACAAAGGCAGTCTGTTTTCCCCGCCCCATGCTGCAAGCCACAAAGACTGTACTCACAAGACCCCTTCAAGTCAAATAATGGGTGTCAGCTGGTGCTCACCGTACCGCAACCTATATACCACCTAGAACCCAGCCATACAAAAGTGACCAACCTAAATAAGCAGCCCACCCTGAAACACCTACGCCACTGATGCAGTG
>NW_015189302.1:0-634 GCF_001447785.1 Gekko japonicus
CCTCAATGTCCCCAATGTGCCTATGGCACTTCTGGGTCACGTTGGAAGTCAAGTTGGGGACGTCACTGAAACATCAGGTGAGACTCCCTGCTCTAAGCCCACTCTCCATCCTCCACCGGCTGCCCAGAGGGACCTGGCAAGTCTCATCAATCTTCTTTGTCCTGCCTGATCCCACCCACCTCCAGCCCACTTTTCGATGAATGGACTGTTGTCATAGTCAAACTACTCCCTCTCCTCCCCCTGCTCTAAAGATAAGTGGTTTCATTTCTGATTTTTTAAAAATACAACCCTTATATTGCTATATTATTGTCTCTGAATCTCCAGCTTTCATTTTTTTAAACGTATGTTTTGTATAGCTAAGGCTTATATCTCTGCGAGGGAAAGGAGACTTAATTTCTTTTAAAAACGAAAGCTGGGGATTCAGAGAGCCTTCTCAACCTATCATTACAATGGGACAGTGATATAACAATATCTTAATGCTGGTATTTTTTTAAAAAATGCAGCCATGATATTGATATATCAATATAAGCATGTGCAAAAAAAAAATAAAAAGTGAGGGTGCTATGATGCCAGTGATGATGATGCCAGCAGCTTCCCTTGAAAATCCTGATTTGGGACTTCCGGTCGACGGAAC
>NW_015189303.1:0-916 GCF_001447785.1 Gekko japonicus
ATTTGTTTACTCAGTTGGTAATTAAACTGTGGGATTCACTACCAGTGGATGTCCTGTTGGCCCTGAGCACAGGTGGCTTTCGAAGCAGAACAGATTCATGGAGGGAAAATCCATCAGTGGACATAAGCCGTTCGTGACTAAGGGGAACCTCCATATTCAGAGGCAGCCGCTCTGAGACTTCTTCGGGTAGTGAAGAGCGGGGTGTAAATCCAATCTCCTCTTCTTCTACTCGTTCTCCTTCCCCCCATTCCTTGTACAGGGAATATGCACAGCTACAGCAGTCCTAAGACTGCCCAGTGCAACATTCCTTTTCCCTGGAAGAAGTTTTTCTCTTCCTTCTGAAGATATTTTCCCATCCTTCTTATATCTGCTTCATTATCTGTTCTTAGAGGTTATTTTTCCCTCCACATCTCAGACTTTAATTCGGAGCTAATTTGCTAGGAACATACTACTGTTTCAAAAGCTTACTCCGTACTCCTTTGAAATAATTTTTTTTTTGTGAGCAATGTTGTATAAAACAGAAGACATTTTTCCTTACATCCCCTTGATTGTAAAGTCTTTTGGGTACTATATATCTCCGCTCAAAAGATGGTACATTTAAACTAACATTACAACTACATGAAAAGCAAGAAGAAAACTTTTAAAGAAAATGGGTAAGACTTTATAATTGGATGCAAAATTACCTTGGAGAACTTAAACTATGAATTATAATAAAAAAACAACACAGAAGAAAACACAAAAGAAGTAGATTCTACGATTCCATTGTAAACTAAAGTTGATGTAAGAGTATAGTCTTCATCCTGTTAGATGTTTCTGTTCTGTTTTGTTCTTTATTCTTTTCTTTCTCTAGTACTTTTCTATGACTCTAGTAAAAATGTTTTTTTAAAAAAGATGGTACATTTAAAACAGTTGTTAA
>NW_015189304.1:0-905 GCF_001447785.1 Gekko japonicus
ACTTGCTTAACTCTGCACCGAACCGCTGCAAAGATCTAAAGGCCGAAGCCTAAAGATCTTGTGCCGAAGCCGCAACTCTCATTGTGTCCAGATCTGGAAGTCTGTTCCACCTTGCCACAGCCACTAAAAATGTCTTCTTTCTCTCCCTCCCTGCCAGCATCCCAACTAACTCCATGCTAGCCGAGAGCTCTGTGTTCATACAGTCCCTGATCTCTCTGGTGGTTTCTGTACCCTTCAAGACAGAGCCATAACTAGCTAATTTCGCACCCAAAGCAAGAATATAAAATTGCAGGGGGGGCATTTTAGGTTAAAAGGTCAATATGTAAATAATAAGAAACAAGAATAACACAGTATTTATTTTAGCCATGAGATCTGCACACACAATCGACGAATGCATAAGTAATGAATATTAAATTTAAGCCCTGTCTGCACTGTAAATCCTTTTAATTCGTGTTCACCGCAGTGTCCTCCAAAGCAATTCTGCACTACAATCGAATTCAACCTTCTTTTAAATCCATTTTTCTCCCCAGTTCTGCACTAAAACCGAATTCAACCTTCTTTTTATTCTGGGGTTCCCCCCCCCCCCCCCCTTTGGCATTTTTTTCTTCTTTTTATTCTGGGTTTTTCCACCCCATTGTGCATTACTTTACCTCCCTTCAGTGGTCGGCCTGGTTTCAGCCCGCTGTCGCCCCGGGGTTTTTGGATGCGGTTTTGCCGCGGACTTAGATCGCCTCGACTCGAACACTGAGAAAATCCAGAGTGGCAGGCAAATGCGGAAAGAGTATTTTTTAAAAATACAAAATCAAACTACATCAGTTACAACCATTTTTTTTTACAATTGCCCTTTTCATGCTTTCAGCAACCTTCACATTGAACAATATTAGGATGTATTTTTACAGTCAGCT
>NW_015189305.1:0-908 GCF_001447785.1 Gekko japonicus
TATATTTTGGCTTCCCAAATGTATCTGCAATTTTTCAGGAGGAATGTAAAAATCCCGGGAAAAATCCCGGATACATTCGGGAATTATCAGGAAAACCGGGCTGCCCAGTGGAGCCTTGGAGGCATCTTCTGCGGGAAGCCTCGGGTTCGCCATGGGAGTTCTACGCTTCCCAGATGTTGTGGTGTGATCGCGCCCAGAAAATCCGCCTATCTTCCATCTGTGTAGCGTGGCTAATGCTCCGTGTGACCGCAGCCTGTATGTATTTTATCTTGGGTTTTTTAAGAGCACATTGGATGTAATGATGCCACACACACAAATGTGTAGCTGTGGCTCTGGGTGCAGAATTCTGCAGATAATGTTCTGTTTAGGGCTGAACTCGACATTATGTTGGGTATCTCTGCAGGCGGAGGTGATTTGGATCAAGGCCATGTTGGTGTGGCAGGTCTCACAGTCAGTTTCTGTTTGCCCAAGAGAAGGGGAAAGGGTGATATATTCCAGGGCTTTGTGAGGGCTCGTAGGGCAGTATAGCCCAATCTAGATCTTGGAAGCTAAGTAGGGTCAGTAGCTGGATGGGAGACCACCAAGGAAAACTCTGCAGAGGGGAAGGCCATGGCAAACCGCCTCTGCTTCTCACTTGTCTTGAAAACCCCTTGCTGGAGTTGGCTTAAGTCATAAGCTAAGCCTGCTAAGTACTTGGAAGGGAGACCTCCAAGGAAGACTCTGCAGAGGAAGGCCATAGCAAACTGCCTCTGCATCTCACTTGCCTTGAAAGCCCCTTGCTGGAGTTGGCTTAAATCATAAACTAAGCCCAGCAAGTACTTTGAAGCAAGACCTCCAAGGAAGACTCTGCAGAGGAAGACAATGGAAAACCATATCTGTTTCTCACTTGCCTTGGAAACCCCTTGCTG
>NW_015189306.1:0-907 GCF_001447785.1 Gekko japonicus
CTCTTTCAGCCCCACCTGCCTCACAACGTACGTGTTGTGTGGAGAGGAAGGAAAGGTGATTTTCAGTGGCTTTGAGACTCCTGAAGGAAGGGAAATGTGCAGTATAAAAACCAACTTTTTTTCATCCTGCATTGATCAGGGTATTGGACTAGGTGGCCTCTATAGCCCCTTCCAACTCTCCGATTCTACCTCTTGGGGTGTCCTGCCTGGGATCAAGCAGAGCCAGGGCTTTTTCCATTGTGTCTCCAGCTCTGCGGAAGGGGCTCCCTGCAGAGCCAAGAGGGGCCGCTTCCTTGGAGACCTTCAGGAGGCCCCGCCCAGGCCTGCCTCTTTGCCAGGGCTTTTGTTAGGGGTTGAACGCTAGGCATCGTTAAGGGGAGGGAGAGGGAGAGATGTGGCGCTTGTTACGTTTCGATTTTAATCGGAAATATTTTAACTTTTATCGTAAGCTGCCTTGAACGATGAGGGAAGGCGGGATCTAAGTGTTTCAATAAATAAAAATAGGTCAACGATGCATTCAGGCTTGCTAGACCCCAGTTCCACGCCCTCTTCTGCCGCTTCTCATCCTCTTTGGTGTCCACAGTCTGAAATGAACAATCCAAAGGAATAACACGCAGTCCCAAAACTGTGAGGTATGAAAACAATGAGGAATTTCACATTACGCTTTTTAACCCATTTTGAAGCCGTTTTTGATCCGTCGTGGAGTAAACCGGTATAGGGCTGCCATTTCACACATGGCTTTCCCCTTCCGGTAAAGAGCCTGGAGCCCCACCCTTCCTGAGCGAAGACAAAAATGTGTGAGCCAGAGGCTCAAAAACTGTGAGCTAGCTCACACTAACTCAGCTTAGAGGGAACACTGATACAGACGTGTGCTAGACGCCCACAGAACAATATAACATCAAATGAG
>NW_015189307.1:0-908 GCF_001447785.1 Gekko japonicus
CTTATGTTCTTATGTTCTTATGACTGACTACACTGCAGCCTCCGTGGGCCTGATATGCTTGGCATCATGGGTTCCCCAGCCCCAGTGCCTGAAGAGGAGGAGACACAGAGGGCAGATGTGATGTCTTTGAATGCCAGTGGCCCTGCCCTGTCAGACAGAGGGAGGGCAGGGGCAGGTGCCCCTGGCCCAGGTGTGATGGCTGCTGTTGACCCAGAGGAAGGAGGGGATCCTGGCCCCTTGCCTGGTCCCCAGGCACAGGTCCCATGTCCAACACAGCCCATCCCACCCACCGTTTCCTCCATGTGGGTGGAAAACGACTGGGAGTGGTCGAACAGCTGTCACAATAGGCAGGAAGCCTTTTCCAGGTGGCAGCAATGAATGGAGGAGCTGGCCGCATCTTCAATGGCAGCTGCTGGGCACCTGGAGAGGCTTCTTGCCATAGTGAGGGTTACAGGTGTTGGGCAGGAGTGCATGAAGAGGCTGCTGGGAGACATCTCCAGGCCCCCTCAGCACCTCTGCCCCTCCTCCTGCTGTGCTTCCACTGGGGGTGGAAAGTGTGTTGGCACAGGGATGACCTCAATGTTGTGGGCACCCTTCTGACTGTGGCAGCTAGTGGCGAGTTGGGGGCACCCTCATATCCACATTCTTGTATATTGTCAGCCTCTTATGCCTTGTGCACTCTGTGTGTGGAGTGCCACCATGGGGTGCCTGCAGGGCTGATGGGTGATGCTCCTTTCACCACTGACAGCTGGCTGGGGCTTGTGATGGGAGCTGCTCTCTCTAGGAGGGGGTGCTGCAGAGGAGGAGTGTCACTCCTGTGGCCCACCCTTCTTGCTAGTGATGTACACTTGATTCAGCCTTCTGGACTCAGGGCTCCCATTGGTCCTGCCTACCCTGTCTATCATGCC
>NW_015189308.1:0-982 GCF_001447785.1 Gekko japonicus
ATTATGCATTTCACCTGGCTGTCACTGCGTCCATCCGCTGGGTTTCGTTTTCATTCTCCATTCATTCCCACAGTTCAGCACCCAACTCAGGTCTTTCCAGTTGGTGTCATGGTTAAGTACGCAGACTCTAATCTGGGAGAACTGGGTTTGATTCCCCACTCCTCCTCTTGCAGCTGCTGGATGACCTTGCGCAAGCCCTAGTTCTGATAAGAGCTGTTCTTATGTTCTTTTATGTTCTTATGTTCTGATAGAGCCAGTTTGGTGCAGAGGTTAAGTATGCGGACTCTAATCTGGGAGAACCAGGTTTGATTCCCCACTCCTCCACTTGTGCCTGTTGGATGACCTTGGGCAAGCCGTAGTTCTGATAAGACCTGTCCTTGAAAAAGAGCACTTTCTGTCAGAGCTCACTCAACCCCACCTACCTTGCAGGGTGTCTGTTGTGGGGAGGGTAAGGGAAAGGAGTTTGTAAGCCTCTCTGACACGCTTCCGGTGATGTCAGGGGGGTTGGCATATGCAAATAAGCTATGCTAATGAGTTATGCTAATGAGCTCCTGCACCTCTTTTTCTACGAAATGACCCCTGTGTGTTGCCAAAGCGAGCACAGGAAAAACTGTTTTGACAGAGTTCTGCAACGGTGGAATCAGCTGCGGGGGGGGGGGGGGGGGCCCCCCCCCCCGCCGAAATAAGCAGTGGCTGGACAAAGACTTGTCAGGGATGCTCTAGGCTGATCTTGCATTGAGCAGGGGGTTGGACTTGGCAGCCTGTCTGGCCTCTTCCAACTCTGTGATGCTAGGATTCTCCGGATGTGGAGCAAACCATGTACAGAGAGAGCTCTTTGGAAAACAAGATAGATGGATGGGTGAACAGATGGATGGACAGATTCCATTAGGTAGTGGTAGATATCTCCAACTCTGGTGCTGAAAAGAAGAGGTAGGACGAAAACCCATTTCAATGTCAAAGCAGATACACGGCTTAATCGTTT
>NW_015189309.1:0-915 GCF_001447785.1 Gekko japonicus
CTTACAGAGATCAGTTCCTGTGGAGAAAAGGGCATCTTCATAGGGCAAATTCTATGCTATAACATAGATTCTGTGTGAAATCCATCTTGTCGGGTTCAACAGCATGCAAATCTCCACACATGTTTCCAGGGAATGGTTATGCTTTATTAGACTACAGGCCTATTGCCATGATCTACAGGCAGGGCTATTTTTGGGCAGGAACGCGCAGGAACGGAGTTCTGGCTGGCTCCCAAGTTGACCACGCCCAGCAGGAACTCATTAGCATAATAGGCCACACCCAATAGCAGAAACTCATTAGGATTGGCTACATTAGGGGTGTGGCCTAACATGCAAAGGAGTTCCTGCTACAAAAAAACCACAGCAGTTTTCTCAGAGGCGGATGCCAAGCATCAATGCACCTGAGGTGGAGTCTTTTCAGCTAGTGGCAAATTTGGACTTGCCTCCTTGCCGACTCCACTATAACAGCCACGCTGTCCTTTGCAGTTCCCACCAAACTGTCAGGTTCAACAGCATGCAAATCTCCACACACGTTTCCAGGGAATTGTTATGCTTTATTAGACTACAGGTCGGTTGCCATGATCTACAGGTATATTGTTAGGAATGGCAATGGGGCGGATGCATCACTACATATAACATGATGCTGCAATTGGCTAAGCAAATGAAATCCAAGCGTGCAGGAATTCTCCTGGCGGGAGGTTACATAATGAACGGGAGACTCTCCGTGCCTCATGAGAGCAGAAATATTCACACCAACAGTGGAACACAAGCCCTCCCTCCTCCTCAAGGTTAGTCAGATAACCCAGTCTGGCAGTGCCAGTTCACACGGTCTCATGAGCGCCTCCCTATCGCTGTTTACAGCAAGCGAGCAAGCGAGCAAGCATACGCTCTCGCGCCACAGTCAGGAAAGGACAAATA
>NW_015189310.1:0-898 GCF_001447785.1 Gekko japonicus
AAGCCGACGGTACTCGTCGAGGAGGAAAAAGAGACAGTGATGTAAAATTTCCCCCCCGAAAAAAATTGGAAATGGTTAGCGATTCAGATGAGTTTCGGAAAGCCCCGAACGTTCGGAAGGACACCCGCCTCGTCATCGACCGCCACGGGACTTCGGACAGTTTTATTTTTCCGGAACGAGATGTCAAACGTTCTACGGGGAACGCAGGCCGTCTGTCTGATCGATCACAGACTCTTTGCTTCTGAGGTCGGCTCTCCCATGGTGTTAATGAAGGCTCGGGCCCTCTGGACCCAGCAGGGCTCGCCGTCCTGTTGGAAAACGAATGAAGGAGATACTTTTTTTGAGTTTACAAGGACTTACCCAGGGCTCTGTAGAGTTGATGTGCAACTCCGCAGCAATGGGAACCGGCCGTGTGTCCTGGCCTGGTGCAAAGGGAGGGTTTAGAGCACCGTGGGTGGTACGGGCCTCGGTGGGCTTGGGTGTCCCCGTTATTGGAAACAAAATGATTTTTTTTGTCGTATGGTGTACCCACACAGCATTGGGGGAGGGACCACTGGATCCCGGTGGCTGGTTGTAGCTTACTGGTGTAGGTTTCTGTGGTGCGGCTGAATTTCCGTTCCTCCTTTGATTCGGGTCCGGTTCTCACGAGACGCGGCTGCATGTTCCTCGAGGCGTCTGAAAACGCCTTCCGTCGAAACAGCATGTGATTCTTTTGCGGTAACTCACTCTAAGGACTACCAAATGGGGAGCCCTCGATCCAAGCGGAGTCTTCGTGCCGTGAGAAAGAAGCGAGTGCGGCTCTGAAGACGTCACAGGGCAGGGTGGCCCCAAAGTTTGCGACTGTACGGGTCTTCTGTCCTCTAGTGGCGTGCCCGCCCTGCTGGGGGCGGAGGGGTGT
>NW_015189311.1:0-918 GCF_001447785.1 Gekko japonicus
GCCCTGTGGGGGGAATTTAACACACCATAATATGCCTCGCTGTTTGTTTCCCAAGGGGTAAACAGTGTTTCCTCTTCTGGGGGCAGGGGGAAATTGAGGTCGAGGAAATGGTTGTAACACAACCCTGATCCAAACCGAGCCCTCCCATGACTCCTTATTTGTATGTGTTACATGCCATCAAGTTGTTCTGCACTTATGGCAAACCTAGAAATTAATGTCCTCCAAAGCTGAACGGCTGACCAGAAGATCAAGCAAGAAATTGCAAGTAGATAAATAGGTACCACTTCGGTGGGAAGGTAACACCATTCCGTGCGCCTTGGCGTTTAGTCATGCTGGCCACATGACCACCGAAACGTCTTTGGACAGCGCTGGCTCTTCGGCTTGGAAACGGAGATGAGCACCGCATCCCTAGAGTCGGATTCGACTGGCTTTCGAGCAAGGGAAACCTATACATACAACTATGATATGTAATTCCTTTTCACTGTGTGACCAAGTGTGCGTGCGCACGAAAGCTCACACCTTGAATCAAACTCTGTTGGTCTGAAAGGTGCCCCACGGGACTCTTTAACTTTGTTCTGTTGCTTCAGACCAACACGGCTGCCCACCGTGATCTGATCTGATGAAATGTAACAACTACTGTGGGTTGTCTCTGATGTCTTATGCCTGGGGTTCCCACCATGGTGCCCGCCGACACTTTCCTGGGCACCCACCAAGTGTGTTTAGAAAGCGGGTGAGGCCAGCAGGCTTCTCATTGGCCATTTGCAGATTTGAACGGCGGTGCAAAACTTTAAAAGACGTTGCTTTGACAGCCGCTGCCGCCACAACACAAGGATCGTCACCGTTTGTGTAGAGGTACGCTGTGGCAACCGTTTTTGCAGCTGCACCCACTGCACTATGTCAGGATCCCAAAGGTGTCCA
>NW_015189312.1:0-958 GCF_001447785.1 Gekko japonicus
ATAAATTGAATGTAAATAAAATAAATAAAATAAATATGAGGTTCTCCTGTCAATACGACTGTGCTAATTCTTCTGGCAATAAACTGCAGAGGGAATCCATGGCGAGTTATGTTTGGGAGCAGACAATGGAATGTGGTACTTCCTAAAGGTTGTGACACCCGGTTTCCACAAATGTAATTGAACCAAGATATAATAATCCTGGTGAGACTTCTCCCATGCTGGCCCAGTCCTCCCATCTTCTGTCATCCTGGTTGGGGTCGAGCAGACTCTCCCACAGGCCTCAGAATGGGAAGGAGTAGCGATGGGCATGAACTGGGCATATGCGGTTCATTTCACTTTTCAGCATGTCCAGTTAGTGAACCACAAACTGTCACAAATGTTTAGGAGCCAAAAGAACCAGTTCAGTTTAGGAGCCAAAAGAACCAGTGAGGTTCATGATGTGGCAGACCCCCCCCCCCAGCATGTTAGAGACACCAAACTTGCAGGGCAGCTCCAGCTGTCTCTCCTCTATCTGCTCTCCAGGTTTGGCGAGGACTGGATTTACGGGGTCCAAGTTACAGTGCCCCAAAGAAGGTGACCCCAGAAAAGTGCTTTCTGGGGAAATGACAGGCGAAGATTCGTGAGTATACAGAATGGACCCTGTGCAAGCTAGGGACATAAAACTCACAGGGAACCTTCCCCCTGACACTCTTCTACATGCCCTGCAAGTTATGTGCAGATTGGACTTGGGGGGGGGGTCTGAGTTATGCCGTCCCCAAAGAAGATGCCCGAGGAAAGTGCTTTTGGGGGAAATGTCAGGTGCAGGTCCAAAAGTGTATAGAATGGACCTCCTGCAAGCGACACACACCAAACACACAGGGAACCTCACTCTGCCGCCCACTCCTTTACAATCTCACCAAGTTGAAGCCGGATTACTTTAACATCTGTTAAAGGTCCATACTTAAAGCATCTGAAGTGT
>NW_015189313.1:0-909 GCF_001447785.1 Gekko japonicus
TCAGGCAGCCTCCGGGGCTTCCTTTGCCCGGGAGAGGAAGTTCCTTGGAGCGCTGGATGGCTGATCACGGTTCCATTTGCAGTGGTTGTTTATTTGCACAGTCAGAGAGCAGCTGCCAGTTCCCTGCCGAATAGAACTGGAAGTGGGCAATTTGCAGTTGGAGGGTTTGGGGCAGATCCCAAAACAAAGATTCTGCTGCATTCCGAGGTAAACCTTCCCATGCAGGTGGTCCCTGGGCGGACAGCTGCAAGCCACTGTAAGTTTCTGAGAAGTCTTACTGGACCGCATGGGCTTCGGGTCAAGGAAACGGGATCCCAGAATTGACTGTGACCCCTCCCTCGTCCGGTGCACATTCACTGATAGTGTCTTCCTAACTGGTAAAAGAGCCCTGTGTGAGGTTCGCATCGCTTTCCCCAGTTTATGTCAAGAGACATGTGATTTGCGCAGGCATCGCTAGCAGAGGTCTGGGCGTCAGGGCTATTTTGGGGCAGGAACGCATAGGAACGGAGTTCCGGCTGGCTCCTGAGTTGGCCACACCCAGCAGGAACTCAGTAGCATAATAGGCCACACCCAACAGCAGAAACTCATCAGGATTGGCTACATTAGAGGTGTGTGGCCTAACATGCAAAGGAGTTCCTGCAACAAAAAAAGGCCCTGGGTTTTGACCACAAACAAGGTAAACAGAATAACAAGCGAAAGGTGGGTGTGGCTGGATGACCACACTTCTGGCAACACGGGGCTGCAGCCTAATATGCTAATGAGCTGTGCTGTCAGGGGTGTGGCCTGATATGCTAATGAGTTTCGGCTGTTGGGTGTGGCCTATTATGCTAATTAGTTCCTGCTGGGCTTTTTCTGCAAAAAGAGCCCTGCTGGGCGTTAGTGCCCAAAATGCCACTGCAAAGATAGAAG
>NW_015189314.1:0-902 GCF_001447785.1 Gekko japonicus
CTTCCTCCCCAAACACCACCATCCCCAAAGCTCCTAGCATTTGCTGAGGCAGAAGTAAGAACCCTAATTCTACACAATACACACTACTTTCATAGTGAGATTATGGCTATGCAATACACAAACACACACTGTGATGTATTCAATAGCTGCCATTGTAATACATGACTGTATGTGAAACACCTAATTGAAGTTCCATGTCAAGCTTCATCCTGGGCTAGCATCCTAATCCCTCCAATCCTATTGGTAGCCCAGGAAGAACCAACCAATCACGTGCCATCAAGCTCCCTGAGCGGGAACGTCTGTGATTGGACCTTATGTATACAATCTTATTGGTTGGTATTGTATAGTAGGGCGTGGCTACATTAGCCGGGAGAGTTTAAAAGTGGAACAGCTTCAATGTAAAAGCTGTTCTGGCTATCAGAGTTGATCTGTTTTGGAGTTGAGTTACGAGTTGCTGAATAAAGCTGATCTTTTGCTGAATCACTCTCTGACTCGTTTGTTAAGTAGCTGACTTAACACACACACACTTTAAACCTACATCTCCAGAACCCTTACATGGCTTTCATAGTTTGAGATGTCAAAACTATAGTTCTCTCACAGAACATTAAAGACATTAAGCCGCCTTGTCCCAAATCAGACCATTGGCCCATCAATGGGTGAATTTGTAGCAGGCCTTCTGAAAGACTCTGAGGCATGGGTAGGCCCATAGAGAATAGGACGAAGAAGAGTTGGTTTTTATACCCCGCTTTTCTCTACCTTAGGGACACTCAGGGTGCGTTCAGACGCGCCATTTGATCTGGTGTCGTAACAGTTCAGGAACGGATTTCATATGCACGATCACACAGTCAACATCTGCCTCCTGCCCCCAGTCGCTGGTTTCCGGCTCAAAACCCCGTTAACCT
>NW_015189315.1:0-910 GCF_001447785.1 Gekko japonicus
ACAGAGATCAGTTCCCCTGAAAAAAATGGGTGCTTTTGAGGCTGGACTGTATGGTAGGGTTTCAATTTTCCGGTGAGGGTGGGGGATACCCCGATTATACAGGTCAGCTGGCTGGCGGGAGGGAATCCTTCCCAAATGGCAATGTCGCACGTGACGTGCCCGTGTCATCCGGAAGTGATGTCAGCACATCAGTGGAGGTGACGCTCTGGCGTTTGGGCAAAACTCTATGGTTTGATGCCTAAAATCCAGAGCGTTGCCTCCAACGTCACCGAAGTACCGACATCACTTCTAGATGACGCGGGCATGTCGCTTACAATGTCACTTTTTTGGGGGGAGGGGGAATGGGGGGCGACACCACTTCCCACTCCTGGAATGTTCCCCCCCCAATCCCCCTTCCAGTGGGGAAAAGGCACCTGGCAAACCTACTCTATGGCATTGTACCCCGCTGAGGTCCCTGTCCTCCCCAGCCTCCATCCCCACATATCCAGACGTTTCCTAACCTGGATCTGTCAACCCAACCCACCTCATCCCCTGCCGGTGGCCCAGGTGGACCTGGCAATCCTAGTCCCCTCCTCCACTTGGTCTGATCTGGGTGGCCCAGGCTAGCTAAGCAGGGTTGGCCTTGCTTGGTATTTGGAAGGATGACCTCCAAGGAATACCAGGGCCGTGACGAGGAGGCAGGCAATGGCAGACCACCTCACTTGCCTTGAGAACTCAATGGGGTTGCAGTAAGTCAGCTGTGACTCGTCAGCACTTTCCACCACCCACTATTTGATCCTCACAACCCTGTGAGGTAGGTTAGGGCTGAGAGAATTCCTGGCCCCAAGGTCGTCCAGAGAGCATCCCTGGCAGCGTGGGCATTCAGATCTGGGCGTCTCAGAGCCCGCTCTGACACTCCGATCACTACGCT
>NW_015189316.1:0-890 GCF_001447785.1 Gekko japonicus
CACAAAAATATATATTTCTAATCTCCAGGCGACAAATATCAGTCCACCTGGAGAAAATGGCCACTTTGGAAGGTGAACTTTATGGTATTAATACCCCACTGAGGTTCCTGTCCTCCTCAGGCTCCATCCCCAAAATCTCCAGGTATTTCCTAACCTGGAGCTGGCAGCCCTGTTTAGTAGCCAACCTCAAGTTGGGGCCTAGAGATCTCCCAGAATTACAACTGACTACAGAGATCAATTCCCCTGGAGAAAATTGCTTCTTTGGTGGTTGGACTCTATGGCATTATACCCTGCTGAGGTCCCTCCCCAGGCTCCATCCCCAAATTTTTGTGAATTTCTCAACCTGGAGTTGACAACCCTACTGCCAATCTCCATGTGGGGCCCAGAGTTCTCCCGGGATTACAACTGGTACCCACACTATAGAGATCAGTCCCTCTGGAGGAAATGGCACCTTCACAGGGTGGCTCTATGGTCCCTTTCAGATAGCCTTTGAAATCCATTTTGGTAGCTGGTTGCTAAAGGATTTTTTGTGTCATTTCAGATATAAGCATTTTAGCAACTGGCTGCTAACCGATTTTATTTACCTTTTCATACAAAGCTGCTTGCATCTGGTTAGCAAAGCATGGTTTGAGCCATTCTTGATGTAAACTGCTTTTCTCCATTTTCACCTCTTCTTTCTGCTTCTGAATTGTTGTAGTGTGCTGTTTAAAATGTCTGAAGCACTTCCAATAGCATTGCACTCTCCCCCTGTCCTTTTTCACTGTGCAATCATCCTCAGACTTTTTTGAATGTTCTAAGTTGAGTGCTATAGCGCTAGCCCAATATAGCACTTCAAGTGCTACAGCAGCACCATTGAGAGAACTTGGCACCATTGAGATACATTGAGATTG
>NW_015189317.1:0-898 GCF_001447785.1 Gekko japonicus
CACGAACAAGAAGGCCCTGTTGGGTTGGCACCTGTCTAATTATAGACGGTGGGGGCACCCTAAACAAGGCCTTCGAAGATAATCAGAGTAGCCTGGTAGGTGGATATGGGAGTAGGTGGTCCTTCCAGTATGCTGGCCTCAATATCAGCACCTTGAATTGGGTCTGGAAGCCACTTGAGAACCACTGTAGATGGAACAACACTGGAGTGTAGACAGAACAACACTGCAACCCCCTCTAGTACAGTATTCTGTACCAGCTTTAACTTTCAGGCAGTCTTTGAGGAAAGCCCCAAGTAGAGGGCAATGCTGTAATCTAATCTGGATGTTACCAGGACATGCACCATAGTGGCAATATCTTTCCCATGCAGGAAGAGCTGCAGCTGCCGCACCAAACAAATCTGGTGAAAGGCACCCTAACCACTACCACCTGTTTATCCAACAGGGGGACTGCGTCCAGTAGCAAACCTAGGCTATGAACCTGCTCCTTTAGGGGGAGTGCAGCCACATCCAGAACAAGAGATCCCATTTCCTGAGTCAAACCTTCCCCCACCAGTAGCACCTCCATTTTGTCAGGATTACATTGCAGTTCATTAGCCACTATCCATCCCCAAATTACCTCCAGGCAGCTGTTCATGGTTTCCATGGCTTACCTAGCATCTTCTGGGAGCACAAGATAGAGCTGGGTGTCATCCACATATTGGTGGCAGCTCAGTTCAAATCTCTGGATGATGTCTCCCTACATGGATGTTGAAAAGAATGGGGAACAATATGGAACTTTACAGAATCCCATAGGCAGAGGCCAAGGGCAGAGCATCAGTCCCTTCCCCCCACCACACTCTGAAACTTTCAAGGTAGGACCAAAACTACCGCAGAACAGTGCCTACCTAATCTTGAAAGG
>NW_015189318.1:0-859 GCF_001447785.1 Gekko japonicus
GCTAAGGACCGCTCAGCCTCTAAAGTAGTACAAGGCCATGGCAAAGAGAGACAGGAGTCTGTCTCCATTACAGTTGTTCAAGATCTGCAATTATTTTGCATTTTTCAAATTCCTTTTCATTACCATTAACCTTTTTTCCCCATTTGTTAGAATTCATCAGGGCTTTGGAAGGGCGGGGCTTTTTCTCTGGCGGAACGCACCAGAACAGAATTCCGGAACTTCTTTGACAAAATTATTTTAAAAATGAGTTTTCAGTATACAGATTGAAAACTTCATTTACCTCTAAGAGTTCCAGCACCTCTTTTTCAGCACCAGGGACTCGTCTTCTCAGAATGTGACCAAAGTACAATAGCTGGTCATTTTAGCTTCTAGGGAGAGTTCTAGGTCATTTTAGTTTCTAGGGGGAGTTCGAGCTTGAATTGATCTAGAACCCGCTGAGTTGTCTTTTTGGAAGTCCACGGTAGCCATAAGACTCTCCCCCAACACCACGTTTCAAAGCAATTGACTTTCTTCCTGCCAGTTTTCCTCATTGTCCAGCTTTCACACCCATATATAGTAATGGGGGATAATATAACAAAACACTAAATAGATGTTACCCCGAGAAATTTGAAGTTGGGGCAACAACCAAACGATTATTGCACCTAAACAAGGAACAAGTATTCCAGAAAGACCCTGAATTTATCATTAAAGAATTCTTACAGCATTTTTTTTTACAACCTTTTAAAAACTCAAGAATCTTTAAAGCTGATTGTGGGGTTGAGGGGAGGGGCAGCTGAGAAGGGAGAATCCCCTAGAATTCTGCTGTGGCTGTGGATAGTGCTCCTTGAGGTTTGAGAGTCTAGTCTTCTAATGACTGACA
>NW_015189319.1:0-989 GCF_001447785.1 Gekko japonicus
GGGGGGTGGATCCTGTGGAGGGCAGTGTTAGGGAAGGGAAGGACTCAGCAGGGTATAAAGCCTACCCTCCAAAGCAGCCATTTTCTCCAGAGGAATTGATCTCTGTCATCATCATCATCATCAGAAGAGATTGGATTTATACCCCACCCTTCACTACCCAAGGGAGTCTCAGAGCGGCTTACAAACTCCTTTCCTTTCCCCTCCCCACAACAGACACCCTGTGATGTAGGTGGGGCTGAGAGAGCTCTGACAGAAACTGCTCTTTTTGAAGAACAGCTGTGCCAGAACTATGGCTTGCCCAAGGTCATCCAGCAGGTGCAAGAGGAGAAGTGGGGAATCAAACCCAGTTCTCCCAGATTAGAGTCAGTGCACTTAACCACTACACCAAAGTGGCTCACAATTGTAACAGTGGGAGATCTCCAGGTCCCACCTGGAGATTGGCAACCCTAGGGGAAAGTCAGTTGCACAGCAGGGGGTTGAAGAGAATGGTTTGACAACCGCTGGCTGAGCCAAACAGGAGAGACAGCCATATTGGCAGTAATACTGACAGGAACCGTGGCTGAGGAGGCAGTGGATGGGAAAGAGGAGCAGACCCAGCACCCAGCCAATGGCATGCAATTACTCTTGAGTGGCAGTTGATGGGCCAATGGCTGATGGAGCGCACAGCACAGCCAATGGGAGATCTGAAAATGGCCAATACGTCAAGAGAATTATATATATAAGATGAAGGGTTAGGGAACAAGTGGAAGGGTTGTGGGGGGGCACAGTGTTGCAGGATAATTTTGACTTTTAAATACAGCCTCATGTACTTAATAAAAGGTCTTATGGAAGTGCTTCGAGGTTAGCTCTAGGAATTGTTGGAAAGTACATGAGTTTGCATTTTGTTAAAATAATTCTTATGTTGCAGACAATGGAACTTGGAGGCTGGGGCTTGGCAGCCCTCTGAAGGTTTGACATTGAGGGGGAACAGAGAGAGAGAGAGAGAGAGA
>NW_015189320.1:0-895 GCF_001447785.1 Gekko japonicus
ATTTTTGCTACGGATGGAGTCACAGGAGGTAGGGGGAAGTCGAGGACGGTTTCCAGTGAACTGAGGCTGCCAGCCTAGGCCCTTGGCTGCTTCTGGTACCAATTAAAAAACTTTAAAAGCCCTCCAAGTAGAATAGGATTCCCAAGTTGACTTACCTAGAAAGCAGGGGGATTCCGGGCTCCGTCAGGAGTCTCCCTGCACGAGCATGAAGCGCTCACCATGACGACGTCACCAGAAGTGACGTCATCGCATCGCCCACATTGGGGGCGGGCTACCGTGACTCGAGGGAAAACCATAGAGTTTTCCCTCAATTCATAGAGTGTCCCCCCCACAACGTGGCCAGTGTGATGATGTCAACTCCAGGTGACATCATCACGCTGGGGACGCCCTCCGGCAGGGGGTGGAGTTCCGTGGGGCCCGATCCGCCAGTGGCGGGGAACGGGCCTCTCGGGCGGAAATTTACCCAGCCCCAGCGAGGGCTTGGCAAGCCTAAAGTAGAAAGGGCGGTAGAAGGGGCAGAATGGTGGCCAGTTGCAGTGAAATGCACTGTTTTTGGGACCGCCTCTCCCAGCATGCCCCTGGAAGAACGTTATGCCTAGGAAATAAAAACTTCCTGGTGGTCCCTGGCCCGAGAGTAGTCCAGCTGTCCTCGAAAAGGGCCAGGGCTTTTTCAGCCCTGGCCCCGGCCTGGTGGAATGCTCTGCCGGAAGACATCCATGACCTGTGGGAGTTGTTACCATTCCGCAGGGCATGCAAGACAGAGATGTCCCACCAGGCCTTCGGTTAAGGATAGCGATAGGGGCATCCTTTGACACTTTTACACAAGTTCGCACCCCTCGTAACTCCTTCACTTACAGAGTCTGGGAAGTTGGAATCCTTTCTGCCATCTTATATA
>NW_015189321.1:0-912 GCF_001447785.1 Gekko japonicus
TAGGATGTTATAATAATACACAATGCACTCCATAGAATTATAGTTATAAACAGAACACATTCATTTACAAAAGGTTCTTGCAGTGTATATTTATTCGTTACTTGACATTCCTAACACTGCAGCTTGGGTTGCTACAGCGGTTTTTTAGTTCCCGCAGAACCTTTGCAGTTGGTACAAATTCAGATAAAACGATCCGATTTTCAGAACGTTCGGCCAAGGATGGGACGTGACAGCCTGCAGGCTGCAAAGCGCTTTTGAGTGTGGAAGTCCGGACAGGCACGTTCTTCTCGTGTGAGCTAAATTTCATTTTTTGCCTCGTGGGATCGGTGGCACTTATTTTTACCCCCCATTTTGTTGTCGAAGATGGAAAGAGAGGGACCGCGGAAGAGACACGATGCTTCCCCCCCCCGGCAGAGAGGGTGGTGGGGGAAGAAAGACCAGCTTTTTCAGGGTGCTCTCACAGATGACCCAATAATAGGCTGATGAAAGTCACGCTTGGGGCAGACAGAAGAGACAGCAGGAAGTGTTTCCTCCCACTCCTATAACACTAAAATTTTGAACTGGGCCCTGACCTGGATAGGCCAGGCTAGCCCGATCTCGTAAGCTACGTGGGATCAGGCCTGGTGCGTATGTGGATGGGAGACCACCATAGAATACCAGGGTCGGGATGTGGAGGCAGGCAATGGCACACCACCCCTGCACGACTCTAGCCTTGAAAACTCCAGGACGTCAACATAAGTCAGCTGTGACTTGACGGCAAAAAAACCTGGCTGACAGACAGCAGATTCAGGACTGACAAAGTAAAGTCTTTCTTCACACAGTATACAACGAACTGATGGTCACTGGCCACCCTGAGCCCTGCTTGCAGGGAAGGACAGCTGAATAAATCTAATAAATAGTAATGGCTTTACA
>NW_015189322.1:0-889 GCF_001447785.1 Gekko japonicus
GAGAACTGAGCCAGCACCCAAATCCATATAACTTCCTGGATTGTGTATTTCTTCTGAGTGACTGAAGACTGGAAGGATGGTATAGAACAGCATAAACTGGGTTTTCTCCTGTTACGAGTTGTGTTTTTCTTTTTCTTTCTTTGGAGGATGCCAAAATATGAAAAGGAAAAAAGTCTGAACTGAGGTAGTAGCGAAAACAAACAAAGCATTCTTTGTGTTGAACTTGTTATAAACTTTAATAAAGTAAGGAGCAAGACTCTCCTTGACAAAGAAAGTACTTTCAGAAGGTAAAGTGCTTTTTCCTTGACAAAGAAAATACTTTCAGAAGGTAAAGTGCTTTTTCCTTGACAAAGAAAGTACTTTCAGAAGGTAAAGTGCTTTTTCCTTGACAAAGAAAGTACTTTCAGAAGGTAAAGTGCTTTTTCCTTGACAAAGAAAGTACTTTCAGAAGGGAAAGTGCTTTTTCCTTGACAAAGAAAGTACTCTCAGAAGGTAACGTACTTTTCCTTGACAGAGAAAGTACTTTCAGAAGGTAAAGTGCCTTTTCCTTGACAAAGAAAGTACTCTCAGAAGGGAAAGTGCTTTTTTATGAGGCTCCTCCTGAAACGGCACTTGTTCCTTGGCTATTGTATTCTACTGGATTATTTTCTTCTAGAGTCACATCCCTGACATAATCTCTCAAAATAGCATATATTCTGTGTTACAGGGGCAGCAAAAACAATTTGAGATGCCCCAGTGCTCAACCAGGAAGTCGGCATTTGTTACAAAACTCCCTGGAAGGTCTAGGGAAGAACGTGGAACAGCATGTTGTCAAAGAGCCAAATACTGAGCTTCTCTTTCAGTCAGGTTCACTCACTGTATCCTTGAGATGAAAACACAGAACCTAGTT
>NW_015189323.1:0-894 GCF_001447785.1 Gekko japonicus
CACCGCTTTAATGCCGGCAGCTCACAAAGCAGTATTTTTGCTCCATTGCCCCCAACAGAAGATGGGCTCTGTCGCCCTGACCTGGATAGCCCAGGCCAGCGGGATCCCGTCAGATCTCGGAAGCTAAGCAGGGTCGACTCTGGCAAGTGCATGGATGGGAGACCTCCTTGGAATACCAGCAGTCGGGAGGTGGGGGCAGGCCTTTACTCAGCCACCTCTCTGAATATCCTCCAGCCCCCTACTCACCAGAGGTCACCATTAAAAAATTCAAAAAAAAAAGAGAGAGAAGAAGATGATCTCTGCATTGCTAATAGTCACACTGCAGTGGAGAACTCTGAAGGGGGGGGGGATCTGTGTATGGATGGCCAGGAGGTTCCACTGAGGGCCCCCACCACCACATGGCAGTGCAACAGGACTCCCCCCCCAGTTGAAGAGAATGCTTTTTCTATCCATCTGGTACAGAGACCCAACTCAACAGAGGCAGATTTGGGTTCTCTTTGAACTACTAGAATGGAGCACACCTATGCTGCCTGGTGAGTACTGATGTCCCCTCCCTGTCGCCCCAAACGGGCCTTTTAAGTGCCTTGGTGCAGCTCAGTTGTGTGTGTGTATGTTGGTTTAAGTGTCTTGGTGCAGCTCAGTTGTGTGTGTGTGTTGCTGTGTGTGTGCGTGGGTGTACGTGCAAGCGCAAACGTGTGTCCCTGCTTGAGTTGTGTTTGCAGAGAGATTGTCATAACGCACCAGAATAAATAGAATGTTTTCCCGCGGCCTGAATTACATGCCTGCAGAGTAGAGATAATATGCAAGCCGACGCAACTCCCATTGTGTGCAAAGTGACATCTTTTTATGGAGCTGTGTACATTTGTATTAGTGCCAATTAATCAGGGGCGATAT
>NW_015189324.1:0-894 GCF_001447785.1 Gekko japonicus
GACGAGCATACACAGACACTAGTTGAACTAGAGAACATGGAAACATACTGGCAGCTTGCTGACAATTATTTGTATTTATAGCCCCCCCATTCCTGCGAGCGGGCTCAGGGCAGGTAACATCATAAAGCATACAATTAAAATCAAACAATTTAAACAATTTGAAAATAATAAACATTAAGACACAGTCACCCGTCTAACAAATCAGCTGGCTGTGGGGGTTCCCTGGCATATTATTTGGGTTGATAGGTGGGTGGGTGACAATCAGGGAGGCCATATAAAGACGTCCATTGCCTCAACCGAAGGCCTGGCGGAAGAGCTCCGTCTTACAGGCCCTGCGGAATTGCCTAGGGTAATGCCAATTGCCAATCTGATGTCAAGAAGGAATCTTTCTCCAGGTCAGGTTGGCCCAGGGATCCTGGAGGGTTTTTGTTTGTTTGTTTTTTGCCTCCCTCTGGGCATAGAGTAGGGGTCACGATGGGAGTGGGGGGAAGTAGTTGTAAATTGCTAGTACTGTGCAGGGGGTTGGACAAGATAACCCTTGAGGGCCCCTCCAGCACTATGTTTGTATGTTACAACATGGATACATACAAGTGAAGCATCCTGTATGGTCTAGTTTGACCCCAATTCACCTTGATTCGAGACACTGATAGTACTGTTTCCACATCCACAGTGAGGATTCTACACATTACTTTCATTGCCACTGTAAGTGGATGCATCTGCAGCAACATAGAGTTAATGTGATCGTTTGAACAGTGAATTGCTGCCTCACTTCAGCCATCCTGCGCCTTCCCCACCCCATTCATTTCTAGTCAAACTGGGCAACACCTAACTGCACCTTCCCTCTTATATCTCTGCAACAAAAAGGACTCGATATATACTTTTAAGGGAAAAAAT
>NW_015189325.1:0-893 GCF_001447785.1 Gekko japonicus
TCACCTGTCTCAACAGTACCAGAATCTCATCAGAGATTCTGTCTTCCCTAGAGACCCCAGGCACTGGATGATTCTACAAACATTCATACAAACATAATCTTCACTGATCAAGGAGATTTACATGTAGCTAATTGCTACAAGCTTGCAACACTGCTTTCCAATGAACTCCACCTTCATTCTTGGTTTGGCTTTCTTGACCTTGAGAAGAGAGTCAATATAGGATTTGACAGACAGCTTTAAAGCCAAGAAACTTCTTTCAAGTTACAGTTTCTTCATAACTGTCTTATATCTAATTGTGCCTTTCATATTCTACAGGCAGTTCCTAACATTATGTAGTGATTGGCAGTAGCAATGTTTCTCCCTCACCGTACTATCTGTGGCTTCTTGTGCTGCAGAAAACAAACAGATAATGTGGTCCTATTCACTGCCTGTGTAGAAACATTGATGCACATTGATGGAAAGTGGGGACAATTTATCTGCTCCTGAGTTCTGGCATCCCAGGAGATGAATAATCTCATCCCAGACAGAACAGCAGTCACTAGAAGATAGGGGGAAGTTTTACCTTAATGGTGAATAGCAGCATTGTATTTCTAGCTCAACTATGCTTTCAGTCTGGTGTGCGTGAAGGGAACAGGAGGAGGAGAAGAAGAAGTTTTTATACCCTGCTTTTCTCTACCCTAAGGAGTCTCAAAGTGGCTTACAATCACCTTCCCTTCCTGTCCCCACAACAGTCACCTTGTGAGGCAGGTGGGGCTGAGAGAGTTCTGACAGAACTGTGACTGGCCCAAGGTCACCCAGCAGGCTTCCTGTAGAGGAGTTTGCCAGATTAGAGTCTGCTGCTCTTAACTGTCACACCATGCTAGTTCTCAATGGATACATTTACTCCAAAGCAA
>NW_015189326.1:0-883 GCF_001447785.1 Gekko japonicus
GTTTGCTTATTTAAAACAACCACGCGCACACACACGCGCACACGCGCACACACCCAAAAGAAAAAAAAAGCAGACATGGAGATATTTGGCATTGAAGTCTGACTTGGAAGAGAGCCAGGGTGTGTGTTATGCGTGTCAGTTACACTGAGTTTTCCATTACCTTTAAAAAACAAACAAAAAGTTGCATATATATAACCAGACTTGCTGTTGTATTATGCCAAAGCATTTCATATAAACCAGCATGAAGGAGCATCTCATTGGTATAACATTAGATTCAGTATTAGATTTTGGAAGAAGTACGGCAGGCATAATTTCTTCTCGATTAGTTCAAAGAACAATGGTTATTTACCTAACAGGCATCTTGCCTTCATTCCTTGGTGTGCTGGGCTGGAGCGTTTAGAGAAGCTTTGGGAGTGAGGGAATACTGTGTGGATTTCTACTGTTTATACTGTCTTGGCATTGACAGATGATCCGTGCAGCCACAGGCGAGCCCGGCTGACCCCAGCAGAGCAGTTTCCATGACAACTAACTTTTTTGTCCTCTCAGTTTTTAGCAGAGAGATCTTCTAGCATTTTTTTAAAAAACTGCACTTTGGAGAAGCCAATTCTTTGTCTTACAGCTGTGGTGCCTAATTGTCTCCAGCTCCACTTGAAATTTCCAGAAAGAAATATGTATTAAGAGTCTGAAGTAAAGACAGAATAGATTTACTTGAATTCTATACTAATTACTTCTATACAGATTACTCAATGGTCACCGGATTTCAGTCTCCACATTTGTTCCAAAATGGCAAGTAGCCATGTATCCAAACACAAATCTCTTTTCAGAGACAGGCAGTTCAGGAGTCTGGCATGGTGGGCCCCACCTGGGTTTTGGCCACTGTGTG
>NW_015189327.1:0-872 GCF_001447785.1 Gekko japonicus
CACCTGGAGGTTGGCAATCCTCTTGCCACGGGTGGAGCCATGTTGGCTGATAGGCGAAAAGAAAGATATAAGGAACATATTCCAAAGACTGGGGAAGAGAGGGGTACAAGTTCCCCATCCTCCTCCTGATTTTTGGAATGGTTTGAAGTCTGAGTTAAAGGGGTATCACTGTTTAGCAGAAATAAGACACAAAAGCAGAGGTACTGCAGCAGTCTTGGGGAGGGGGGCGCTTCTGTCCCTCCCCCCCCACAGCAGAAGTGTAGCAGGTGAGTTTCCCCCACAGAAGAGGGGTTAAATGATTTATTTATTAATTAAAAGATGCATACCCCACCTTTTCTTTTAACGGCAATCATTAAAAAGCATATTAAGTTGAAATGAAAAACAAAACAGCAAACCCCAGATCTCTCCCACTCCCCAAACACTTGCCCGCAGATTTCTCAAACAGGCACAGCAGCCCTGTTGGAAAAAGAAGTTGGCAACCTGATCTCACCACCGCTGAGAATCCAGGGGAATGTCCACCCTACCTGCAGTCAAATGTTTTTCTCAATTCTCCTCTTTCTAGTTCTTTAGGAATATAAATAGAGCCCCAAAACACCAGAACCCCAAGCCCAGCGTCCTCTTTCTTAGCTTAAAAGCTTACAAGCCGACCATGAATGCAACTTCCTTTTATTTGTTCCCAGCATATTGTATTCAAAGATATACTGCCTCTGAACGTGGAGGTTTCACTCTTGGCAAGTGTGATGAAAAGCTATTGATTGAGCTATGTTCTGAGCCCCAGAACTGGTTTTCAATGCCTTTGCTTGGCTCTGGTACTGCAAAACCAAAATAGGACCCGCGGTAAGCAGGAAATACCAAAAATAAGCAAATACCGT
>NW_015189328.1:0-887 GCF_001447785.1 Gekko japonicus
TAAGACCCCTAGATCCTTTTCACACATAGACTGAAGAAGTGTGCATACACACGCAAGCTTATACCCACAACTGAACTTTGCTGGTCTTAAAAGTGCCACTGGGCTCAAACCTTGTTTTAAAATTGTAAAATAATCCAATAAAAACACATAAACAAGAAACACCAGGACCAGGAAGTAGGCCAGTGAGCACTACTTGGAGGTACGCCAAAGGAAACAAAAAAGTCTTCAACTGCTGGCAAAAGACACCGATAGAAGGAGACTGTCAAATGTCCCTGGGAGAGCCACAACCAAGAAGGCCCTTCTTGGGTCAGCCCCATCTAGCCTTAGATAGCAGAGGCAACTAAAGCAGGGCCTCCAAAGGTGACCAGAGTATGTGGGCAGGAGATGGCGGCCTTAAGGTATGTTGGCATTAAAGTATTTTTATCCAGCTTTTCTCAAAGTAGCTTGCCAAGTTAAACAGACATAAACAGACGTTTACAACCCTGCAGACATCTCGCCAGGATAAAAACAGATGATGAGTCACCAGGAAACCCTGGCTAGCGCTGGTTCCACCAATACGAAAGCTGCAACCTAGGAGGCAAGAGCCCAATGGCTGAGACCCTCGGTCAAAGGCTTCACTAGAGATGTGAAGGCCCGGGGAAAAAACGGAAAAATTCGGGAAATAACTGTTTTTCCCCCGAAGCGTTTTTGTTTTTTTCTGAAAAATTGGAAAAATTGAAAAAAGAAAAAAAATTGATTATGGAACATTTTATTTTAACATGATGAATAAATATTTTAAGGCAAGGTGGTCAAATATTTTTCAAATCATTTCATATATATATGGTATCAGATTGATCTAATTTCTCATTCTTAAGCCATGGGCCCTCAGTTTGCAAGACCCGAGCAAG
>NW_015189329.1:0-897 GCF_001447785.1 Gekko japonicus
TTTGGAAATTTACAATGCAATCCTAAGAACGCTCTCCTGGGGATAAAGTTTGTTGAACAGATCTGAGTGGCATTTTGTGTTAACCTGATTAGGGCTGCTCTCTTAGTACAATGTATTTAAACTGTCCTCACAGTTTAAGACCCCGAGATTGTGAACATACATTAATGACAGTAATACGAAGCAAGCCTGCCCAAAATCCCCCTCAAGTCTATTCTGTGGAACTCAGTCCCACAGAAGTGCACTGCACAGCTGTTACTGAAGCAGAATTCTTAAGGACTATCTACGACGTATGTAATTTATCAAGAATGTAGCCAAGTTAAGATAAGCAAGGGATTTAGTATTGGTTAAAATAAGGCATGCATGATAAAGAAGGAGAAGGTTAAAAAGGCCTTCAGAAGTGTGACACACACACTGCCGTCCTTAGCAGAATGATACCCTTCTAACCCCATCAAGTCACAGCCAACTTATGGTGACCCCATAGGGTTTCCAAGCCAAGAGACATTCAGAGGTGGTTTGCCATTGCCTGCCTCTGGCTACAGTCAGGCAAGACATTAGATCCGATTTCGTTGCTGTTGCCCTATGGATTTAAAATGTGGGTTCAAATAGCAACAGCTGCCTTCTGTCCCCCAGTTGTTAGCACCCCATACTTACCCAACTTCGAGCTAGAGTTCTTAGGCACTGGGGAAAGCCCAGTCTTATGAATTTTCAGACTTATCCTGCATTTCTGGATGTCTGAGCACTCCACCACGAAATGAAGTCCATGCACAGTTTTGTCTGGCCACCATTTTTTACTTCTGTTAGCAATGTGCGCATAAGCGCACATTCGTCCCGAGCTATTCTGTTGATATTGGGAGCTCCAGGGGGAGTTGTATTTGGGCAACAACTCCCCCCCCAAAA
>NW_015189330.1:0-889 GCF_001447785.1 Gekko japonicus
ATAGCTGCACAATTGTTGGTTGCTCAAACACCAACATTATCTAATAATTGTTTGGAACGATGGTATCCCTTTTTTGATTATACCTCATCAAGCTCTGGTGCACTATTTAAATTACCAGATAAATATTTACATCTTGCCTTTTATTAAAATTACATCTAGATTTTGAAAAGCGAATTAACAGTGATAGTTTGGTTATATATGTTATTTGTTTATGGTTGTAGGGGTTGGTTTGCTGTAAATTGATATCCTCCTTTTTCTTGTATTCAAAAACGTGTATAAGGTATGTTATGGAAAAAATTAAAAAGTTTTGGTTTTGTAATGTATCCAGTTAAGACCGCATGGCCGGCTTGGGCTCCACGCGGTCAGGCACAAATGTTGAGCTTCGCTCAAAGAGACAATGGACTATGCGGATCCTAGCCCACTCCAATCAGGGGGCTAGGTTCCCGGCCGAGAGCCTATGGGACTCTCGGCCACTATTGGGAAGTGGGGTGTGTGTGTTTTGGGTGGCAGTTTCTCGGAGAATATAAGCTGGCCTGCGAGCCAGCCAAAGTCGTCTTGTTCCTGATCGAATAAAGTACGCTTTGCTGAAATCACTCTCCGTCTGCGTACTTTTCAGGTAAAAAAAAATAATAACTCCTCCGGGGACTCCCGATCCAGAATGACTACCTGGACACGGTGACTAACAATGCCAGGGGTGATTGTTTGCTTCTGTAAACATAGCTTACCTGATCCAAAAAAAAGAGGCAGAAACAGAAGAGAAGGTTCAGACTTCCCAAAGAGAGACTTCACAAAAGGGGGGGTTCAGATGTCGGGAAATGCGGGGTGGAAGTCCTGGCATCTCTTAATATCTCCACACACCCTTACCCTGGCATACAAGACTGACTTCCCT
>NW_015189331.1:0-885 GCF_001447785.1 Gekko japonicus
ACATACCATGCTGGCAAGTTGACTGCAGCGTGAACCCTCCATCATGGCCCTCCTCCAAGGAGTCTATCAGGAAGAAGTCCATTTAAAACACCAGTAGATGCACGTTTATTCATAACCCTGTGAGCAGAGTAGTAGCCAAGTTTGCAGATGATACCAAATTATCCACGATAGTGAGAATCAAATGGCGTTGTGAAGAGCTACAAGAGGAGCTCTCCAAACAGAGGGCAATAGTACGGGAAACTAATGTGGGTGAGTACAAAGTGATGAACATTGGAGTGAAAGAATCCAGACTTTGCTTATGTGCTGATTGAAGTTGGCTAAGACTGAGGATGTAAGAGATTTTGGCATTGTAGCAGGTAGCTTGATCACAATGTGGACTCAGTGTGTGTGGATCAGCAGTGTGAAAAAGGCAAACTCCATGCTGGGTATCATTGGGAAAAGGACTGAAAATAAAACACCAATACTGTAATGCCCCTCTGTAGATCTATGGCATGGCCACATTGGGAATATTGTGTACAGTTCTGGTCACCATATGTAAAAAAAATTTATAAGCTGAGAAACAGAGGTGGGAAAGACCTCCATTTGGGACCGAGGGACACAAGGCCAGTTGGAGTACACAAAGTGAGGTTGGATGGATGATCAGGCAGCTACATATGGTCATAAAGACTAGGAATAACAGATACATAGTTTATAAACATTAAAGAACATCAAAATGGAACAGCTTTGTCCTAAATTCCATAAAGGTCAGTCATACCTTACTGATCTGTCCCCTTGCTGAACCATGAAACAGAATAGGACCAAAGTGCTGATGAGTCTCAAAAATGCATCTTTCCCAGCCATGCAGCTGTGCACGGAGACATACACAGTGTCACGGATGCTGCAGAG
>NW_015189332.1:0-863 GCF_001447785.1 Gekko japonicus
TGCATCGGGGATGTTACCATGCAATATTCTGGTTTGGAGGCAGGGCTTCCCTTACCCGTCAGAAGCCAAAAAAATTGGGGGAATCCCCACCCAGAACCATCTTGTTACAGTGTAGCCCTATTACCTGTTTTATAAAGCCATCATGAATAATTCTGTTTTGCATAGTTTGCAGAAAGCCAGGAGTGTGGTAGCCTTCCTGACCCATAAGGTGGAGGCCACAACAGAGAATGCATGTATATAGGCAGTTGCTGAGTTTTTCATTTGCAGGGTGAAAGCTCTGTTCCGATGAGTGAAGCTGTCATGGTAGCATAGGAGGTCCTGCAGATATGAGGGACTAAGTCCATAAATGGCTTTGTATATGATAGATAATAACTTTGAGCATGCTAAATGATGGGCAGGCAATGCAGTGACTTCAGATAGCTCCTGATAATAGCCAAGCTGTTGCATTCTGCACCAACTGGAGTCTCTGAGTTGACTTTGAGGAAAGACTTACATAGAATGCATACAGTAGCCTCAATATTACCATAGTGTGAATCCAGGCAGCCAGATCAGCCATCACAGAGTACAGTGCCACCTTCAGGACTAGACTGAGTTGGAAAAAAGTCTTTCAGAGAATATAATTGCTTCTCCAGCAGTAATGTTGTATCCACTATAACCCCAAGGTTCAACTGAGTCAGCAAGGATCAGTTGCTCTTTGAAAGTTGCATATCACAATGTCCTTCAAGATCTCTGACTTCCCAACCAACAAGACCTCTGTCTTTCCAGGGTTTTGTTTCAATTTGTTCAATCTCAGCCATTTAACCACAGCATTCAGGCAGCGAGTCAGGACCTCTTCCACATCACCAGGAGATTTGGATAAGGAT
>NW_015189333.1:0-994 GCF_001447785.1 Gekko japonicus
CGCTCACAGGTGTATTTTGGCCTAGCACCTAAAAGAAAGTAATGGAGGTGCTAAGAGAGCCTCAAGGAGTAGGATATTCCAGGGGTGATGTGCCATCACATAAACTGTAGTTAAGGCATGGGATATCTCTTATTTTTATTTGAAACATTTATCATCTGCTTTTAAGAGGGCTCATGGGAGTTAAGAAGAAGAAGAGGAGGAGGAGGAGATTGGATTTATACCCCGCCCTTCACGACCCAAAGGTGTCTCAGAGCGGCTTACAAACTTCTTTCCCTTCCCCTCCCCACAACAGACACCCTGTGAGATAGGTAGGGCTGAGAGAGCTCTGACAGAAATGGCTCTTTTTCAAGAACAGCTCTTATCAGAACTACGGCTTGCCCAAGGTCATCCAGCCAGGTGCAAGTGGAGGAGTGGGGAATCAAACCCGGTTCTCCCAGATTAGAGTCCGTGCACTTAACCACTGTACCGAACTGGCTCTGAAACAAACTGGCTATGAAACGATAATGACAATTTGTCTTGCCGTCAAGTCATGGCTGTCTTACGGTGACCCTGTAAGGTTTTCAAGGTGGGAGATGAACATAGATGGTTTGCCATTTCTTGCATCTGTGTGGTAACCCTGGACTTCCTTGGTGGTCTCCCGTTCAAACATTAGCCAGAACTGATCTTGCTTAGCTTCCGAGATCTGACAAGATTGGTCTAGCCTGGCCTATCCAGGTCAGGTAATAATGATGTAGCTGTGACCAGTGTTCCCTCTAAGCTGAGTTAGTGTGAGCTAGCTCACAGTTTTTCAGCCTCTGGCTCACAGATCATTGTCTTAGCTCAGGAAGGATGGCTCCAGAGCAAACTAATTTATGCAGTAGCCAAATCACTCGCTCACAATTTTAATGCCACAGTAGCTCACAAAGTAGAATTTCTGCTCACAAGACTCCATGGCTTAGAGGGAACATTGGCTGTGACATATGATACAGTTACACAAGAAGAGCAGATCTGAAAT
>NW_015189334.1:0-871 GCF_001447785.1 Gekko japonicus
CCGTTGCCCTGCTCGCAAACAATTACACAAACCAGATTTCACTCTAGGGACACCTCCCAGAGCCACTAATTTACACACCCATGTGCCGTAACGTTGCCAAAAGCAACTCTGCCCCATCGCAAAGGCGCACGCTCTCAAATGTCTTATTTTTTAATGATTTAAAGCTACCGATCCCCTTTCTTCTAAATAGCTCAGAGGGTGAACACATGGAAGCTGCCTTATACTGAATCAGACCCTTGGTCCATCAAGCTCAGTATTGTCTAGTCAGACTGGCAGCGGCTCTCCAGGGCCTCAGGCGGAGGTCTTGCCCATCACCTGCTGCCTGGTGCTTTTTAACTGGAGATTCCGGGGGTTGAACCTGGGTCCTTCTGCATGCAAAGAGGCTCTTCCACTGAGTCAGGGCCCCGCCCCATCAAATTCAGTACTGTAGACTGGCAGTGGCTCCCCAGGGTCTGAGGTCTTTCCCATCCCCTACTGCCTGGTCCTTTGAACTGGAGATGCCAGGGATTGAACCTGGGTCCTGCATGCCAGGTAGATGCTCTGCCACTGAGCCATGGCCCCTCTCCATGGCTCTCCAAGGTCTCAGGCAGAGGCCTATCACATCCCCTCCTGCCTGGTCCTTTTTAACTGGAGATGCCGGGGATTGAACCTGGGACCTTCTGCATGCCAAGCAGAGGCTCTGCCACTGAGCTATAACCCATCTCCTTACAATATATACCACTGAAAACCAGACCTGCACCAAATGGTATAAAACATAAGAAATTGCCTTTCCGCCACAAAAGCCCTTGACAACTATAAACAAAATCCAAGCCATCTGCCGAAGGACCTCCTAAAGTAGCCTAACAACCTATGTTCCCTCTAAGCTGTGGAG
>NW_015189335.1:0-874 GCF_001447785.1 Gekko japonicus
AAGCTCTGCATCCAAGTCTTCTAGGACTCAGGGAAAACTGACTCGCTCGCACCTTGCAATTTGCGATCAGGAGCGCAACAGCTGCGGAACCTACTCGCGAATTGCAGGCTCCGTTCCTTTCCAAGTTGTGATGGGTTACCTCGGCTACCAGAGAAAGGTTTTGGGAACGGGATTCTTCAATCCACCATTCCAGGGCCAACCTATGAACCCTATTTATGGTTTAGAAATGGGGGGGGGACTCTCCCTTTCTCACGCCCGAATCCAAACACTTCCTGAACCTTGGTTTAGGCTGAAAGCTATCCTCTGCGTCCACTTTCTGCCAGGGCAATGCCTTGAACCCCAAAGTTTAGGCCAGAGGGATCATCTGTGTCCTCTCTGCCAGGGCTTTTCTTTTTATTAACCTGGGTTTAGGCCGAAAGTGATCTTCTATGTCTAACTTTCACCAAGGTATGTCTGAAACCTTAAAAGTTTAGGCCAGAGGGATCCTCAGTGTCCTATCCGCCAAGGCACTTTCTGCTTGAGTTTAGGGTGGGGCTTCGTCTCCCCCCCAGGGCACATCTGGAACCCGGGTTTAGGCCAAAAGTGATCTTCTACGTCTAACTTTCGCCAAGGCTGCTCACTGGTTTTCAACTCTGAACATGAAACGCAGAAATTGATGATTCTGGTCTGTGGTAAAGAGGTCCATTTCCATCATCCTGTACCTTATGCAGACCTGTTTAAAACCCAACTTGCAGAGCATCCATACGGACTGGTCTAATCATGTATAATCAGCTAGCCCATCAATGTACTGTCCTAGCTTGTCACATGGACCACCTCCAATGACTGTAGCGGGATCTTCACCCATTAGACCAGGTCGCTCACTTCTGTGTGTAAG
>NW_015189336.1:0-870 GCF_001447785.1 Gekko japonicus
ACTGCAATAAAAAAGGCCAATGCTATGTCATTGTTACCAGTAACAGTGCATGTTGAAAATAGCTGGGCTGCAGAGAGAAGGGCTCATGTAAAAGGGTTACCAAGAAAACCATTTTTCCTTTTCTAGGTGCATTAGTTGCCCGCAAAATGAAGACAGACACTGCCAGGTGTCTCTTAAACTAGCTCAATATGTACACTTATTTTGTGTGTATGAAAGAAAATATTTTAAACAATATGTTAATTTTAAAAGGCATTCAATTAACAACATCTTTCTGAAAAGTTCAAGACCTACTGCTTGAGTTATACATAACTTCACTTTCTGACATTTTGTGGTTGGCTCCTCCTCTTGTGGCAGCCATTTTGTGGTTGTGCCCACAAAATTCCAAAGGTGCCCAAAGGCTGAAAAAGTTGGGGACCTCTGTTTTAAAAGCAAGTAAAATGTTTGTATTTTCTGCGTACAGGGTCAAATCTCAGAGGGATGATGATTCTCTAAGGCTGTCACCTCTGAGCATCCCTCTGAGATCTAACCCTATAGGTCTTAACCCAGGTTCTAACCAATCTCACCCACTGACTGGAAGAGACTGTGCACCACTGACAGCAAGGAACTTCCTCAATGGTTAATAACTTCTAGACAGGTTTTCCGGGTTTCGGCATTCGCCATGGTGGCCGCTTTCTCCCAGAGCTCTGGGAGACGGTCATCAGAGCCCGTGGTTGGGAGGGGGCGCGACTGTCCGCGCCACCCCAGGAGCCCTCCCAGCCATGGGACGCTAGAGAGCTCTTCCTCCGGTGACCCTGCCAGCAAAGGGGGGCTACTCCATGCCTCGAAGGTCTCGCTGCGGAGCGTCCCGAATGGAAAATAGAAATCGTACAC
>NW_015189337.1:0-874 GCF_001447785.1 Gekko japonicus
ACTGGATATTAATTTGTATAACACTTTGGTAATCTTTACATTTGTTTCCCATACCTGTAAGCATTGATCTAAATCGATATTATGACCTAAGTCCCGTGTCCATTTTAATGAGTTAAAAAAAGAACTGAGGAAGACATTCCAGGGACAATCCCCTCTCTGTCATGGAAGCTCGCTGGGTGACTTTGGACCAGTCACATACTCTCAGCCTAACCTACCTCACAGAGTTGTTGTGAGGATAAAACAGAGGAGAAGAGAATGACGTGAGTGGCTTTGGGTCCTCGTCTGGGGAGAAAGGTGAGATAGAAATGAATGAAATAAATAATTCAAGACCATGCCTTCCCTAGGAGAAAAGTCTGGGGGGTTTTTTTGTTTTTTTTTAGTTTAGAAAAGACACGACTAAGGGAGGACATGGTAGGGGTTTATGAAAGTATGCACAGAGTGGGGAGAGTTGACAAAGAGACATTTTTTCTCCCTCTCCCAAAAGATTAGAACAAGAGGGCATCCAATGAAGCTGATGGGCCGTAGGTTCAGGTCAGACAAAAGGAAATTCCACTTTACACAAAGAGTGATTAAAATGTGGGATTCGCTGCCAGAGGGTGATGGCCGCAGGAATAAACAGATTTTAGAGGGGATTTGATAGATTCTTGGAGGATAATTCTATGGCTATTAGCCCTGGTGACTGAGGGGAACCTTCACTTTCAGAGGCACTAAGCCTCTGAATTCCAGAGCCAGGAGGCAACATCGGGGAAGACCTTGGCCTCTATGCCCAGATGTTGGCCTTCCAGAGGAATAAATTGGCCACTGAATGAGACAGGATGCTGCACTAAGTGGACCACTGGCCTAACCCAGCAGGACTCTTCTGGTGCTCCTATGA
>NW_015189338.1:0-886 GCF_001447785.1 Gekko japonicus
CTTTTTTTTACAAAAGAAGCCCTGGATCCGTACATTCATCCTGCTATGTTACTTTCAGAATGTCTTTTTTGGCACCAACCAAGGTCCTCCCAGTGGCAAATGGTGAAATCGTGAGGGGTGGAATCTTGCGTAACAGTAACGCTTTGCAGAATTGGCTGCCTTTAGGGGAGGCCAGTGGTGGGAAGCATGGAAACTCTGCCCATGGCACATGTGATATGACCACATAAGCAAGCAGTGCCACCTTCAAAGCCACATTCCCATCACTAAGGCCACAACCATTGCCTTTGGAGTACACCCACAGGAAAACTGGCAGGAGGATCTAGGATGCTGTGCATCCCAAAGGGTACCACTCGTGGGTTCTGGTACCATGCCTGTGTCCTGGCAACAAGTCCTAGCAACAGAGCCAGTTTGGTGTCGTGGTGAAGTGCGTGGACTCTAATCTAGGAGAACTGGGTTTGATGCCCCACTCCTCCACTTGCAGCTGCTGGATGGCCTTCGGTCAGTCACAAGTTCTTTCAGAGCTGTTCTCTCAAGGACAGTTTTGGAAAGAGCTCTCTCAGCCCCACCGACCTCACAGGGTGCCTGTTGTGGGGTGGGGAAGGGAAAGGAGATTGTAAACTGCTCTGAGACTCCGAGTTAGGGGGGGTATAAATCCAATCTCCTCCTCCTCTTCTTCATTTTCTTCTTCTCTTCTAAACTCTGGGAAGGACTGTGGACGAGCAATCCTTAGACCAGTGTCAAACACAGGAAAGCATTGCCTGTCCAGGTGAAGTTTGAGGGCTATTCCTAGCTAGAAACCCCAGGTGATGAAGTGGACTAGGCTCTGGGAAACCTCGGTTCAGATCCTCACTCTGCCGTGGAAGTATGCTGGGTGGAATTGGCCAGG
>NW_015189339.1:0-911 GCF_001447785.1 Gekko japonicus
AGAAAGGCGGCCTGCAAACAATGTCAATACATTAAAATAAAACATTACATCTGCATCCCACTCCCTGCCACCACCTCAGAGCCCGAAGAGACAGGGTCCACGTTTTTTCTCTCCTTGTCTCTTTCACTATTCTGTCAGGTTACGAGAAAGTGATTCGGCCGCTGGCTTCATTCTGTTTGCAACCCAGTTCTGTCTGCAACCCGGAGCGGATGATTCAGGGAAGCGGCCCGGCCCGGTGCCACGAGAGACTCGCCTGTGGAACCAGAGATCCAAAGGAGGAGGTGTTCAGCCGGAGTTTAGACTCCTTGGGAATCTGCAGGGAGAGAAGGAGGCATTTGGGGAGGGGAGAACAGAGACGTCAGATCACCCCTCGGAATTTCCCGCCAGTGATCCGAGCTGTAGCCAACCCTACAACCTGCTAGGAGAGCCAAGACCCAGCAGTGGGACGCTCGAAATATAAATATAGTTTTCTGTCCGCCACCAGGAGGTTTGCCCTTTGAGGCTGATGAGTGGCCTGAGCTGCAGGCAGTTTGTCTAAGGCAGTGGTGGCGAACCTATGGCATGGGTACCAGAGGTGGCACTCAGAGCCCTCTCTGTGGGCACGGGTGTCATCGCCCCAGCCAGGCCCAGACCATCATTAAAGTGTCGAATTCTCTGCCAAATAATTTTAAGTAAATGAAAGCATTTTGGATTGCTTTCCTTACTTTGTTTGGATCATCTTATGTTAATGTAGGAGTTGTTTTTTCTAAAGTACAACCTCAGTATTCAGGTTAAATTGCCGTGTTGGCACTTTGTGATAAATAAGTGGGTTTTGGGTCGCAGTTTGGGCACGCGGTCTCTTAACGGTTCGCCATCACTGGTCTAAGGGGTAGAAAATCCTTTATGGAGTTGCAGAAAAGGACACGTCTGAC
>NW_015189340.1:0-874 GCF_001447785.1 Gekko japonicus
TACGAAATGACCCCTGCCCTGTATAAATCAATGGTGCGGACTAATTTGGAATACTATATACAGTTCTGATCACTGCATCTCAAAAAAGATATTCTAGCATTGGAAAAAGCATAGAAAAGGGCAACTAAAATGATTAAGGGGATGGAACACCTTGCCTATGAAGAAACGTTAGAGGGGTGAGGGATCTTTAGCTTGGAGAAAAAATGACAGAGGGTAACATGATAGAAGTTTACAAAATTAAGCATGGGATAGAGAAGGTTGAGAAAGGAGTATTTTCCCTCCTTTCTCACAATACAAGAACTCATGGGCACTCAATTAAATTAATGAGTAATAGGCTTAGAACAGGCAAAAGGAAGTACTTTTTCACCAAAAGAGTAATAAACTGAGGTTTCTGTCCTCCCCAGGCTCCATACCCAAGTCTCCAGGACGCCAGTGTGCTGGAAGTGACAGCAGAAGGGGTGGAGCTAGAGAAGTGACATCACTTGACCTTTGACCTGGAAGTGATACCACAAAAGTGAAGTCACATCCTTTCTCCTGGCTCCACCACCAACGTCTCCTAGCTCCATCCCCAAAGTCCTCAGATATTTCTTGAGTCGGACCTGGCAACCCTAGGGACAATCAGCAGATTACTATCCGCAGAGTGCAAGGCTCTTTGGGGCACATATGGGGAGAATAGGCATAAACTACCGGGGGGGGGGGCTCAAGGGCTTCTTCCCCGAAATTTTCCGAGAGGGACTGAGCCTCCCCCAGAGCAACCAGTGCCAGGCAATACTGAGTTCAAAACTTTCCTGCAATCTAGCCTGAGAACAGCTTGCTTGGTGCTGCTTCCTCCTTCTGGCATCGCCAGGAGAGAAAGAAAGCCTTCCTTTGATTG
>NW_015189341.1:0-891 GCF_001447785.1 Gekko japonicus
CATCACCTGGTTCAGCATGTAAATAAGGCCCTAATGCAATGTTGCAGGTTGTTCCTGAGGTCTATTCCTGGCAGATGCTACCCACCAGGCACACATGAAGAAGCGTCCAACATATTTTGCATTAGTGCTGTGCTGAAATGGCAGAACATTTATTGGATATTTTAGCCACATGACATGGCATGCTTTTAGGGTAATTTTTCCTACGCTGCAGCACACTGCCTGCTCCAAGCCACAAAGAGCTGGACACTATCTCCTTCCTCATCCTCCAGAGCTGTGTGGCAAGAAAGTCAGATAGCTAGAGAGGCAGACTCTAGGTTTTCTTCCTGTGTTTACTCTTCTGCCACTCTCTATTTGATATGTAGAATGCTACTCTCAGGGAACTTCTTTTTCCTTCCATTCCTCCTCTCCCAACAACACACTTCTGCTTGCACACACCAAGAGGGAGGACACACTGTCTCTGCCTTGGCACCATGATGCAGATGGCCCTCTCACCATCTGCAGTCGTCATAGTAAGTTAGACTAGTATACTGTACCTATCTCTAAGCTTTCCTATATAGAATGTAGTTCCTAAATAAATAGACTATTATTAGTCCTCAAAGTGATGAGTGGTTCTGTGTAACTTTGTAACTCTGCTAAACTAATCTGGGAACTGGACTATATATACGAGAAAGCCCAACAGGTTACCACACCTTGTTTTCCCTCTTAGGGTACTTCTTCCCATAGATACCCTGAGCAGGGTACCCAGCATCTTTTTTGGTCTGCATCAGTGTTCCTTCTATGCTGTGCTAGGGGGTGCACAGGATTTTAGCTCCTGCTCAGACATTGTAGCTTCCAGCTCACAAACATTTTTCTTCCATTGGAAACAATGGATGGGAGCACCTCCTTCTGGGG
>NW_015189342.1:0-881 GCF_001447785.1 Gekko japonicus
GTATGTAGTTTCTATAGAAAGATTGGACAAATTAAGGAGATAAGTCGCAGAGATTAAACCCTTAGTAGTACGCTCAAAGATGTGAAAAAGGAGTTCTAGATCTGTAGGAGGTCTACCCATTGCTTCTTTCATATGTGTTTTCTCCATGGCGTGCTTAAGCTGCAGATAAAGGAACCAGGGTATTTTTTCCCCAATCTTATGTTCAATAGCGAATTTGGGTAAAATACCTTTTTTTGTTGTTATGTCGCCATATCTGGTTAATCGTGCTTTTATCCATTTATTTAGTTGAGATGGTGTGATGGCATCCGTGAACCAGGATCGATAAATGAATGGTAGGTATTTAGAGTTTACTGGAAGTAAAGTTTTACTAATTCTTTTCCATATAGATAACATTGGTCTTAAAAGAAGGTCCGATCCCTTGAGAGTGCTAGAAACAGGTAAGTTGTCCCAGAATAGGGCCAGCAGCGGTGTCGGATGGTTTGTGTCAGAGAGAATTTGGATCCAGTCTTGGGTTGTTTGTCTACGCATAAGTTTAATTATGACTCAACTGTATTTTTATAGAGTTTTATTTTACTGTCCTAAATTCAGATATATGAATGTTATATTTAAGCATGTGTGTTCTATGGCTTGTTGCCGTAATAAATGCCTGACTGACTGACTGACTGGTTAGTAATGTGATACTTTAAAAAAATAATGACAGAATTAGAGTCTGGCCTTCCCTCATTTAAAAGCAAACTTCCTTGTTTGCAGCCAGATATGCAAAATGCATTTGAAACAGGTAATTTATCATTTATTCTTGCATTTCAGGTTATATATTTGAATGTATATATTTGTAATCTACTGTAATCCTTTAAAACAAAACAACACACACACACACACAC
>NW_015189343.1:0-872 GCF_001447785.1 Gekko japonicus
GCCAGAAATTGGGGGAAGGGGATGCCGGGGTCCCGGGGCGTGCTAATTGAATTAATAGAAGTTCACAATCACATATCTACAAACATGCCCCAACCAAAGCTGGCTCCTGTGGCCCAAGTGGAAAGGGAGGGGAGAAATGGCACCTGTAACACCTGGACAACTGCTGGAATGCCACTAGTAAAGGATGGGATTATTGTGCAGCAAGTTTTGTTTACTGGAGAAGGAGGAGAAAGCTGCAGCAGTAAAAAGGGATGTGGGAAGAGAGGTGGAAGAGAAAACCATGCAAGAATTGCACTCGGGAGCTGTCTGCACAAGGCAGCAGCACAAGACAGTGCATTGTTGGGGGGGGAGGTGGTGGCCCTGCATTCCATCTCTGTGCAATGCAGTTTGGGGGCCTCTCCTGGTACCATCCCTTTCTGTGGGGGTGGGTGCCTCCCTCCCCAGCCAGGGTTTCCCCTTGCTGCATCCTCCATCTGCGGAGGGAGGGGGTGTGAGGACCGTCCCCAGATATCTTGGGTAGTGGCAGAGGAGGGGTGCAATCGGAATGCCTTGTCTGATCAGCAGAGGCGGGGAGCGCCAGCAAGGTATACGTCAAGTTGTGGCGCAGCAGGGAAGGAAGGCCTCAGTGGGGCTGGAAGAGCAGGTGCCATGGGTGTGCCTCCCAGCCAGCCCGGGCCAGCCTGTTTGTCCACCTCCCTTCCCCTCCCCTCCCATCACTTGGCCTGGCAGCCCTGTGCTCTGGCTGTGGACTCGCTTTAAGAAGGTCAAGCGGGCCAGGGAGGAAAGGGGATAGGGGGGATAGGGAGCGAGGTGGCAGGGCATATTTGTGAGGAGGCATCACACTCAAATGCCCCCCCCCCGGCTATGGGCCT
>NW_015189344.1:0-870 GCF_001447785.1 Gekko japonicus
GTCCCCTTTGGCCATTTTAGGTCAACCTGTTTTATATACTGTTCACTATGCCATGTGGACAGAGCAAAAAAGGAGTTAAACTCCTGGTACTGCTGCTCCAAAATAATCTGGCCAGGATCAGATTAAAGATCATTGGTTCACTATGATGAGATACAAGCCATGTTTCCAGTGATTCCTAGAGCTACCCTTTGTCACTTCTGGGCTGTAGCTGGAAGTGACATCAGCAATGTCACAGTGTAATTTTTTCCCTCCTGGACCATTTCCATGGTAGTGAAATTCCACACATTGACGCTTTTAAATCTCCTCATTGTCTGAAAATTTCTGCAGTAGATTTTTCCTTACCAGGCGCAGATCTGAGGTTTTTCCCTTCTCACCCTGCATTTTCTGAATCCCATTTTGGCAACTTTTTCTATTACCTTAGGACCTAACACAGTTTTCTAGTGGGGAAATCCCTGGGCCCCTGAATTTATTTTCACACTGCAGGACCATTTCTGGTTTCACTTTTGCGTGCCACCCCACCTACCTCATTCATGGCACCACACTTCTTTTTCAGATGCAATCTACTTAAAGAAAAGAAAAAAACCCTTGTCACGTTATCGCGTTGTTCAGCTGTCAAGACAGGCAGGTCGGGCAGGTGCTGGAATTATTCCTATTGTTTGGCAAGCTTGTTGGGTTTTTTTCCTGCAGCAAAAGTTCAGCAACATGTGGAATGTAAGGAGAACAAAAGGCTTCTAAACAGTTGGCAGAGTGGGGAGGCAGAAAAGACACTTCAATCCTAGTTCCTTTGTTTAAAGAGAAAGGGTTAGGAGACTTTGGGTGATTCTGGCATTTGCTCCACATCTTATCAACACTGAGGGAAAGGTGCAGCTC
>NW_015189345.1:0-929 GCF_001447785.1 Gekko japonicus
GCGCTCCTCCCACCAAATCCACTCCGGACTTCATCTAGAGGGAATAACTAATTGTCCAAATACCTTCCGTACATTAAGTCCCGGCACAAGGTGAGGGAGATTGTGACAGTGAGTCATCATGGCGACGATGCCATGCACTAGATTGTCGAGGGATCGCCCCCCCCATTGTCTTCATACCACAAGTGGGGAACTATCCATGCCCCCCCATCATTTAGGAAGGTGGTAAGGGGAAAGGGGTCTCTGGCTGGGAGGACTCCGCTCACAGTGGTGAAGACCGTAGCAAGGGACTGAGGTTCTGGCACGCCATGGAGATCTCATTGCATACCAGGGCCGAAACTCCTCTAGGATCCAGTTTAAATCGATTTCTGGTTGGATCTGGTAGACGCGAACAGAGCAATGGGGGAAGAGGAGACTCCCCAAATTAGATGGTAAATCTGGGTTTGGTAGAAGCCCCAATGGTGGTTAATAATAACCAGGGCTATTTTGGGGCAGGAACGCACAGGAACGGAGTTCCGGCTGGCTCCTGAGTTGGCCACGCCCACCAGGAACTCATTAGCATAATAGGCCACACCCAACAGCAGAAACTCATTAGGATTGGCTACAACTAGGGGTGTGTGGCTTAACATGCAAAGGAGTCCCTGCTACAAAAAAAAGGCCCTGGGTTTTGACAACAAACAAGGTAAATTGAATAAGAAGCAAAAGGTGGGTGTGGCTGGATGACCCCACTTCTGGCAACACGGGGCTGTGGCCTAATATGCTAATGAGCTGTGCTATCAGGGGTGTGGCCTAATGTGCTAATGAGTTTCAGCTTTTGGGTGTGGCCTATTATGCTAATTAGTTCCTGCTGGGATTTTTCGACAAAAAAAGCCCTGATAATAACTGATTTAAGGTTGCCAGCTCCCAGGTTGGGAAATCCCTGGAGATTTTAA
>NW_015189346.1:0-852 GCF_001447785.1 Gekko japonicus
GATCTCTTAGAAAATTTCACATATATTTCACCAGGAATTTTATTTTTTTTAATAAAATCCGAATAAGTATGATACACTAGGTCCATATCGTTTTGTAGGACATCTTGTTTAAGGTCTGTTATTGATGCTAATGCTTCACTTAAAATTATTTTTAGATTTTCTCCTTTTTGCTCAGGAACTCCTTGGAAGCATAGAGCATAGATCGATTTTTCCAATTGAAGTTGCAGGAGTGGACCTTTATCTGTGATTCTTTCTTTTTTCACTTCCTCCAAATCTTGTTCCACACTTTTAGTCTTTGTTTCAATTCTCTTGATTGCTCTGCCTGTTTTATCTGCTCTTTTATCCATCTGCACAAGTTGCTTTTGAACAGAGTCCAGCTTACTGGTGATGTTAGACATCTGCGCCAGCAGAGGGCGCAGCACCATAGCCAGCATATTGGGAAAGTCTGCAGCTGCTTCCTGTGCCTGGGTGGGAGTCATTGATGTAGTATTCCCTGTGAGAGGTTTCTTTTCCGGCGCCATTTTCCTCCCTCTACCAGCCATTGTTTATACAAGAAGAAAGTTTTCGGTTGTAAAGTCAAGCTTCTCCAATTTTATTGCGCCTTGGATTAATTTACACCTTTTACGCTCCATTAAAGTCTCGTACGGTTAGTTTCGTTTCTTGCTTTCACTGCAATGCTCAGGGACCGCTTAGGGTTTTTTTGGGGGGGTGAATTCCCAACCCTTCCACACCTGCCGCTCCTTTCTTGAGTCAATCAAATGTACAGAGACTTGGTTGTTTATATGGGGATCGCTTAACTCACTGTCTGTTCAGATTTGACTCATAGGAGGTAGTTTCGCTTAGTCCCTTATC
>NW_015189347.1:0-897 GCF_001447785.1 Gekko japonicus
CGTGGACCACATCATGCCAGGACCTCCTGACCACTGTCATCCAGAAGAGTTTGCTTAATTTCATGTTCGTTGCATCTATGACACTGTCTAACCATCTCATCCTCTGCCGTCCCCTTCTTCTTTGACCTTCAGTCTTTCCCAGCATCAGGGTCTTCTCCAGTGAGGGCTCCCTTCCAGTGTTCCCTCTAAGCTGAGTTTAGTGTGAGCTAGCTCACAGTTCTTTAGCCTCCGGCTCACACATTTTTGTCATTGCTCAGGAAGGATGGCTCCAGAGCAAACTAATTTCTGCAGTGGCCAGATCGCTTGCTCACAGCTTTAATGCTGGGAGCTCCCAAAGTAGGATTTTTGCTCACAAGACTCCACAGCTTAGAGGGAGCATTGCTCCCTTCTCATTTGGTGGCCAAAGTAGTTGAGCTTCAGCTTCAGTATATGGCCTTAGAAGGAACAGTCAGGGTTGATTTCTTTCAGGATTGACTGATTTGATCTCCTTGTAGTCCAAGGGACTCTCAAGAGTCTTCTTCCGTGCCATAATTCAAAAGCATCTATTCTTCAGCGCTCGGCCTTCCTGAATAGGAATGGTTACATGGGGAGGATAAAAACAAGAAAAACAGTCTTATCTGTTTAGTTACATCCTCCTAGCTGATGTTAACTCCAAGATGAAGACTTCAGCTACTGAGCTCTAAAACAAAAGAAGGGAGAAGAAGCCCCCAGAATGCCTACATGCAAAATCTCCAGTAATATATCCCAGTGGTGAACTGACCAATGACCAGGCTAAAGGTCAGTTCATTACACACAGACGTTCCCCTTCTAAGCAGGAAACTTCCACTTGGCACCCCATAGAGTCTACCTATTAGCATAAACAAACAGGTTAAGTTACCAGGGCTCTTTTTGTAGAAA
>NW_015189348.1:0-871 GCF_001447785.1 Gekko japonicus
TCTTGATATTCTTGTACCTCTTTATTTATGATTTCTGATTTCTGATACAAGCTTTTATAAAAATTCTCTACTATCTCTTTGATTTCTCCTCTCCTCTCTCATTTGTTAGTGTTTTAATTACTCTCTTCTCTTTGTCTTTTTTCAATTTGTATGCTAGCCATCTCGTAGGCTTATTAGCATTTTCAAAATAATACAATTTGGACATTTCTATTTTTTTTTTGCTACCTCTTGTGTTAGAAGTAAATTAAGTTGATGTTGCAACTTATTTGATTTAGTTCTTATATTCTCTGAGTCCATATTATTATTTATTATTTTATTCTCTTGTTGTATTTTCCCTCTCAATATATCATATTTTCTATTTTCTTGTTTCTTCCTCCATGCTCCTTGGTTGATCCACCAACCTCTTATGAATGCCTTAAAGACATCCCAAATTATTTCTATAGGAGTTTCCAATGGGGTATTGTTCCTAAAAAACTATTTTATTACTGTTTTGTTTTTTTCTTTATCTCTTTGTCCTTTAAAATGTCCATATTCATTGTCCATCTTTATTTCCTATTTATAGATTTTAATGTTAACAAGATTGGATTATGATCCGCAAACATACTGGGTAGTATTTCTGTCTCTTCTATGATTTTAATGAGAGTGGTCGATAACCATACCATATTGATCCTAGACCACGTATTATGACGGGCAGAAAGAAAAGTTAATTCCTTTTTATCAATATTTTTTGTTCTCCATATGTCTATCAATGAGAATTCTTCTGCTAAATGGAGAAAGGTTTTTGGTAAAGTAGTACTTGATTTTTTGGTGGTTTTTTAAACATTTTTTTATTATTATTTTCGAAAAAGAGAGAGAGAGAGAGAGAAAGTGC
>NW_015189349.1:0-866 GCF_001447785.1 Gekko japonicus
GCACACTTCAGAGCAAAGACTGTGAGCATTAAAAAAAAGGTTTCACACCACCTACTCATCCCCCAAAAAATCTAGAGAGAGTAGGCAGAGTATGCCACTGCAGAGGAATGATGTTGTCTGAACGAGCACAGTGTAACTATTAAAATTAATCCACCTAGAAGGGTCCATATCAGGATGCAAACATGAGATGGAATTTATTTTTTATTTTTAGTAAATCTGCTCACTTCTTTTACACTTGGAAAAATCACTTCACTAATCCAGAATTAAGGTTCAATAGATACCTTTACAACAAAACTGAAAATGAATAAATAATGCAGCTACACAGAAGTGTTATTTGGGGGGCAGTGTTCCCTCCAAGCTGAGTGAGTGTGAGCTACCTCACAGTTTTTTTAGCCTCTGGTTCACACATTTTTGTGTTCGCTCAGGAAGGGTGGCTCCAGCGCAAACTAATTTATGCAGCAGCCAAACCGCTCCCTCACAACTTTAATGCAGCCAATCCGCTCCCTCACAACTTTAATGCCAGTAGCTCACAACATAGAATTTTTGCTCACAAGACTCCAAAGCTTAGAGGGAGCATTGCTGGGGTCTGTAATGACCCCTATGTTAAGTCCTATCAGTTTTCTCCATTTTTATTACATGCATGCTTTTTTCCCCCCTTTTCATTCGGATTAGAATTTCCGGGACAGATTTTTTTTTTTTAAGAAGGATTTTCAGTGTTTCGTTTTCCCTTTCCCTTTAATCGTTATTCAACCCCAGAACAAAGTTTGAGCCCACTGGCACCTTTAAGACCAACCAAGTTTAATTCTGGGTATAAGCTTTTATATTCATGCACACTTCTTCAGATACCTGTGTGCATGCACATGAAA
>NW_015189350.1:0-863 GCF_001447785.1 Gekko japonicus
GTCCTCAACAATAAAGCTTCAGAACAACACGATTAGAGCCAAATTAGATGATACAGCACATGATCCATTTTAAATCATTTATTTATTTACCCAAACCGTCAACCAGAAAACTAGTTGACAGGGGAGGTGACAACACAGCAACCAAAAGTCAAACATTACAAAGTCAAATTCCAATTTAAAACCATAACGCATAAAGCTTTAATGCAGATATTCAAAAGATAAATAATATACAATAAAACAATGAACCACAAAGAAAGGCCTTATACCATACACAGTGGACAAAAAGTATCTTCACCCAGTGCTTGCTGAACCTTTGGGGGGAGGGCTTTCCAAAGTTGGTGTGCCACCACTAAAATGACCCTGCCTTCACCTGCCCCATTTGTAAAAGGAAGAGAGAGGGAGCATGTCCTGGTGGCCAGGAACATATAGGGAGAAGGCAGTCCTTTAGATATTTATATATTTTAAAAAAATTAAAAGCCATCAAGGGAGGAACCTGACTAGGACCATGGCACTGAGGAAAGGCAGGCAATAGTAAAACATATCCATATGCCACTATGATCTCCTCCTACAGAAAAGATATGTGATACCTGTATGTTTTCCAAGCATAGGACATTTATCAGGTTGGGGAGGGAACCTAAATGTAAAAATAACTACCTCCCTCCCACAGCCAACAGTTCATCAGTTTTATGCCCTTTGAAGTTGCTTTTACAAAGAGAGAGAGAGAAAGAGATCCAATTACCAATCTTCCACCAGGTTCTCTAGCATAGTCCTTAGACTAAAGCAATAATGATCTGCAGCAGGTCCGTAGTCATGAGGGGGCCCACAAGGGTGATGCTCCCTCCTGAATCTACTTTTCTTCCTCA
>NW_015189351.1:0-867 GCF_001447785.1 Gekko japonicus
AATAAGGGATTTTCTTATATCTCCCCTCACCCTATGAATTAATGACCTCCCAAGCATCTGATCATTAACAGCCTTGCTTAGATCCTGCGAACTGAGGGCCGTGGCTTCCTTGATTGAGTCAATCTATCTCACGCCGGGTCTTCCTCTTTTCACTGAATTTCACGTCCACTGGATTTGATAAAAACGATATGAATGCAAGACTGCTGTGGTGCTCTTGTGCAGCTCCCATACATTTGTGGTTTTCTTCTGGAAGCCTGTGGTGTGCTTTCATGCACTTCCTATTCTTTTCAATCAAGTTTGACTCAGAAAATGTCCAAGCTTGGTAAGACCATCCTCATGGACACGGCTGTGCTCTTGTGCAGCCTCCATTCATTTCAATGGAATGTGTACAGTATAGCTTCCCACTGTAGAGTCATTTGCTCCATGTCCATGAACCCATGACAAAATGCCGGGTCCTGGGTTCGCAGAGTGCTGGCTGGATGCAGCAGAGTCCTTCAGGGTGCGATTTTTTTGCTAGGGAGCTTGGCAGTAGCCTCAGATGATGCAGGAGGGGGGTGGGGTTTGGCAGACACCCGAATCCTTCTTTCCTGCTTGTGGGTTTCCTCTGGCTCTCTCCAGCCCTCCGGGCATCTCCTGCACTCTTCCTCCATGGCCAGCCTTGAGTTCCCTGCTTAAGTCAATTTAAAAAAACTCTTTACTTCTTTCTGTAGTATTTCTTTATCAAAAAAAATAAAAATGACTTTAAAAAGGAGGTTCCCTGCTTAAGTCTTCCTCTTCGGGGTGAGGCCCCACTTAGCTGTCCAATCCCCCCCTCCCCCATAAGGATCTGGACTGACCGCCAACCTTTGCTCCCAGTGGGTTGCTCTC
>NW_015189352.1:0-875 GCF_001447785.1 Gekko japonicus
CTGTATATAGTTGGCCGACTGGCCAGTATATGTGTGTTATGTTGTGTTTCAGTAAACATGTGCTGATTATCACTCTGTTTCCTGATCATTCGATGCGTCGAACCCACTACACAACAGAAGGAAAGAGGTGGAAAGAAAGAGAGAGAGAGAGAAACAAAGAAAGCAAACAGATGGGAGCGAGGGAGGGAAAGGATTGCCTCCCCTATGTGTGAAAGAGCTCCCGAGACGCAGTTTGGCTACCCCTGGTCTGGTCTTTTTCCCCTTCTATAGAGGCCACTGGAGTCTCCACCTAGGCCCTTACCTGGCCCAGACCTGCTCCAGGAAGAGTTGCTGCGCCCTCCAACCCTTGTTTTTCAATCTGTAATTTATCTTAATTCAGCCAGTGAATTCTTTAAAAGCGAATACTGTATTTAAGTGGTTGACAATCAACTGGTTGTTTTAAATGGCAACGGGCATAGCTGAAGCCAGTTTCCATATGCCTCTGGAAGCACTTCTGATGTTGGTGTTCGTGCATAAAGGAAACACAGTTTTTAAAGGCCTGTGTGTCAGATTTTTAATCACTTGATGGCCGTAGAGGAGGGTGGATATACAGTCCCATCCTGGAATGTTGGTGTCGCCTGTGATCAGATATGTTCTGTCTGAAATGCATTTTAATCCTTCATCTGGATGGTACCTTCCACCACCATCTCTCCTTATATATAATTGAGTTGTGCCCCCATCTACAGATAGCTAAATCTGCGGATATGGGCTACGTGGACACGAAACATACCTTTCTTCAAATTTGGGGGACTACCCAAGTTTGCAGAAAAATCTGACATAAAATTTTAAAGGGGGGGTTTAAAGCACCCCAAAAGAGAATTGCTTTGTCTCCACAT
>NW_015189353.1:0-901 GCF_001447785.1 Gekko japonicus
GCCCAAATCTTGAACTGTGATCTGGGGGAGGAAATGTAGGTGAACACATAATAAATTATTTGCAATGCCACATCCCACACAAGTGGCATATCATGACGGGGACGGCAAAGGATGAGATGGTTAGACTGTGTCATCGATGCAATGAACATGAAATTGAGCCAACTTCAGAGGACAGCGGAAGACAGGAGGGCCTGGTGGGAGCTGGTCCATGGGGTCGCGAAGAGTCGGACTTGACTGTGCGACTGAACAACAACAAATTCCCATACTCATTTCTTCCTTTCCTCCCTTTCATTCTTCCATCTTGTCTTTTAGGAGCAAAGCTGGACATGATGAAGGAGGTCTGTGACACCTGAACATTGTGAAAGTTGACAATCCATTACTGTAGATAAGTCTAGCTATGCACATTAATTTTCCACATGTTATATACATGAATGAACACAGTGGCCAGAAAGAAGGTGCCATCATCAGGTCCACCAGAGAGGCCAGAACTTCAGAAGCCCTTCCACCGTTGCCCCCCAGGCACCAAGAATACAGAGCACCACTGACCTAGAAATAGTTTTCCATCTATACCTTGTAGCTAAAGGTCACTGATGGACTTCTGCTCCATATGTTTATCTAATAGCATCTTGAAGCTGTCTGTGCTTGTAGCCACCACCACTCCATGTGTTAATTACTCTTTGGGTGAAGAACTACTTCCTTTTATCTGTTCTAAACCTCCTGCTCATTACTTTCATTGCATTCCCATGAGTTCATGCATTGTGAGAAATGTAGAATAGTACTTTTTTCTCTACCTTCTCTGTCCCATACATAATTTTGCAAACCTCTATCATGTCACTCCTCAGTCATCATGTCTCCAAGCTAAATAGCCTTAGCCTCTTTAACCTTTTTTCATAGGGAAAGT
>NW_015189354.1:0-855 GCF_001447785.1 Gekko japonicus
TAATGCCCTCTTGAATTCCTTCTTTTAGAGCCCCCAAAAACTGCTCCATCGTCATTTCTCCACTCAACACGTCCTCTTCCATTTCATCCTTTAACTCATTTCCCCTTTTAAATGTCATTTTCACACAGTTTAAATCCAACCGGGTAACAAAAATCTCTATATCTGTAGTCCTGTCGCAAGAAAACAACACCTTTTCCCCCGGAAAAAAAATGGAAAAAATATACTTAGCCTGTCTCTTTTCTGGCTGCTTTATTTTCTTTTTCTTTTGCGCCAAACAGTTCGGGGTTTTCACAGTTCGTTTTCAACTTGAAGATGCATGCACTTGCTATAGAGCATATTTTCTTCGTTGCTGTATTTGTAATCCCATACGAATTTAGTTATAATAAAAACAAACGGAAGGCAGCAGCTATAGAGAACATGGCGGCCATGTTCTCTCTCACAATCCGCGCTTGCTTCGGGGTAGGAAGTGGACACCCCCCCGCATTGCCAATCACGGGAGGGGCCGCAACAGAACCCCCTGCTCCCCTTCTCCCCCCAAGAGAACTGTCAGGGCTCTCCTGAGCTTCGGGAGGCTCCGGAAAACACGGAAAAGAGTCGGGCGTTTCGGAGCGACCCAAGCCCCGCCCATCGCTGTGCCGTGCCGCCAGAAGTCTCTCATCATCATCATCATCATCATTATTATTACTGAATTGCCCAACCCCGCAAGCGGGCTTTGGAAATTTACAACATTAAAACAATTAAATGCAATCAACATGATAAAATTATTACAATGCACTAATAAAACAACCAATCCAGATGGTGATCAACCCCTTTTTTGCTGGCTGCTGTGCTCTCTGCACAGCAGGGCAGGGAAGG
>NW_015189355.1:0-505 GCF_001447785.1 Gekko japonicus
AAAAAAAAAATGGGAACGCCTGTCTTAAGGGTTATGCCCTGCAACCAAGGAATTCTGTCTTCCAAATTTCAGAGACACCTTCCGCATTTTATAGACCAAGATGGATACAGCTGTATCTGAAGAAGTGAGCAGTGGCTGGCGAAAGCTCCTCCCCTGCCACAGATTTTGTCAGTCTTTGAGGTGCTCCTGGACTTGCTCTTTTTTCCTGCTACAGACAGACTGACACGGCCACCCATCTTGATCTGTCTCCGTGGAAGGCACCACACTTAGCCGTACAGAATAGAAATCCATCAACCTTGTGAATGCGATATAAGGACAGACAGACTCACATTCTATCTGTATAGAAAGAAGTGAGCACTGTCTATAAAATAAGGACCCAAAATATTTTTTACAAACACACAGAAGTGGGGGGTCAGCATTTCCCTGGCCATGTAAGTAAAGGCCACAAGAACTGAGCACTGAGGACACCCTTCCTGCCTCTCACAATCTGCCTATGTCCACAGAA
>NW_015189356.1:0-867 GCF_001447785.1 Gekko japonicus
AACAGCTGTAATGTGTAGTAGAACCTGCCTATGGCAAGTTCTACTACACAGGTTCTATTACAATCATCTTAGCCTATGGCAGGTTCTACTACACAGGTTCTACTACACATTACAGCTGTTATGAACATTGAAAATCTTCCTTGATAATTGTGAGACGTCACCAGAGGATATGAATTTCTGAGATACATTTTTTGTCCTACATCTTTGTTCAGAAGAAGATCTTCCTTGACATTCCGGAGATCACCGTCAATATATTTTTCTATGATTATGTATATTATTATTTTTGTTCACTTTTTAATGATTCTTTAAAGACATATATTAAGCGTCACTTTTTTACAGTTTGTCTTGTTCTCCGTATCACTTTGCTCTACTGACATCATATTCATTGTTGCTCCGAGCTCATTTGAGATCAGAAAAGGTTCATAGCTGCAATGTATCGGCAAGCAGCGGCAACAATTATGCCAAGCGGTGGGAGCTAAGGAACAATATATGTCATTATTCAAGCAAGCCTGTGGGACCTGGTATCCCCTTCCACCAGCAATAAAACACAACTGTTGTGATAACACGTGCATCATTCAGGGAACTGCTTATGTCAATTTGCAGAGGGATAAATTAAGACATTGATGCTGGATATGAGTCTTAGCCTTGTTCAAGACCCAGCTACTAAAGCTGCAGCAGATTTGCTAGCCGAAGAATTCAACCAACAACCTCTCTTTTCTCTCCACAAATGCATTTCATACCAAAGCAGTATTTTTTCTTAAGCCGTCATGTTTACTTCATTTTTCTGCCAGCTAAAAGGGGACAGTAGATGTGACCCTGTCCGCCCTCCTGTCATCCCCTCCAGCAGGGGTCATTTCCTGCAGGAGC
>NW_015189357.1:0-1289 GCF_001447785.1 Gekko japonicus
CTCCTCCTCCTCCACAAAAACAGTTGAGTTGTGGGAAGCAGAAAGCAGGAGCTTAAATGGCTCCCTGCCAAAAACCTATTGAGAGAGCCAGTTTGGTGTCCTGGTTAAGTGCGCGGACTCTAATCTGGGAGAACTGGGTTTGATTCCCCACTCCTCCACATGCACCTGGCTGGATGACCTTGGGCAAGCCGTAGCTCTGATAAGAGCTGTTCTTGAAAAAGAGCCGTTTCTGTCAGAGCTCTCCCAGCCCCACCTACCTCACAGGGTGTCTGTTGTGGGGAGGGGAAGGGAGAGGAGTTTGTAAGCCGCTCTGAGACTCCTTTGGGTAGTGAAGGGCGGGGTATAAATCCAATCTCCTCCTCCTCTTCTTCTTCTTCTTCTTCTTCTTCTTCTTCTTCTTCTTCTTCTTCTTCTACTACTACTATTGGTTCGTGGTTCGGTTTGTGGTTCACCAACAAACCGAACCACAAAAATACGGTTCATGCACATCCCTATCGCTGGATAAATTAGGGCTTGTTGCTGTCTCTCATAGTAACTTACGGGGTTGTTGCGAGGATAAGATGGAGGCGAAATACTGTTAGTGTGTTTGCAGGATCCACATACTTTGTCTCAGTTCCTAGTTCCACACAACTAAGGCTCTTGTATTCAAGAAATACATAAAATTCCACGTAGTGGTACTGTAAGTGTTTTCATTTTGAGTGGGCGTGTAAGAGAGGGATTGTGTTCCACCCACTGGGCTGGGAGTTCTAATAGTAAGCCAAAGCACAGGCATCTATTCCTATCACAAGAACCCTGTTGGATCAGGCCTGTGCTCAGGACGCTTCGGAGGCACGTCTTTACACAGCCCAAGAGCTCCAGCCACGCATGGTCAGAAGAAAGTATCGGTGCCAGCCAGAAGCCTGCAATGTGGGAGGCAATATGTTTAATATTGTTTAACATTTGCAGGAACATTCTACTCTGGTCCAGTCCGAACTCTACCACTGGAAAACTGTGTGTGTGTGTGTGGGGGGGAGGTTGTCATCTCAAGACACACGACACAACTACATGAGGAGAAGGAGAAGAAGAGATTGGATTCATACCCCGCTCTTCACTACCCAGGGGAGTCTCAGAGAGGCTTAGAAACTCCTTTCCCTTCCCCTCCCCACAACAGACACCCTGTGAGGTAGGTGGGGTGACAGAGCTCTTGACAGAAACTGCTCTTTTGCAAGGACAGCTCTTATCAGTACCACGACTTGCCCAAGGGATTAGATTCATACCCCGCACTTCACTACCCAGGGGAGTCTCAGAGC
>NW_015189358.1:0-837 GCF_001447785.1 Gekko japonicus
CGGCCCTGGCTAGTGTTTGGATGGGGGACAACCAAATGAAATCCAGGGTTGCTACGCAGAGGCAAGCAACGGGCAAACCACCTCTGAACGTCTCTTGCCTTGAAACCCCCAAGGGGTTGCCATAAATCAGCTGTGACTCGACTACAATAAATCGAACACATGTTGCCATCTGCCCCACGGGACTTAAAAGTGCTGGAGTTTAATTGAACTATATACCTCCAATTGATGCAGTCATTTATAGATGGCCCTTTTCACTCCATTTGAGGGGACTCGAAATGGGGAAATAAAAACAATAAAAGATGGCTGTGGGCAATTAACACACACGCCCCCGAAAAGAACAGGAACGCTCGTTTAAAGCTAACTCAAAAAGCAGGTACAACTTTAAGGGCCCCGCTGGCTGTTGCGAGAGAGCTACGCTTTGCAGCACCACTGAAGATGAGACGATTGAAGGAAACCTCCACATTCTGAGGCAGTCGGCCTCGGAAATAGGTTTGCCAGCTATGAGTTGGGAAATTCCCCGAGATTTGGGGGTACAGACTGCAGAGGGCAGGGGTCGGGGGAGGGAGGGACCTTAGCGGGGGTGTGATACTCTGCTCTCCAAAGCGGCCATTTTCTCCAGAGTAACCGATCTGGAGATCCGTTGTCATTCCAGGAGATTACCAGCTCCCACCTGGAGGTTGGCAAGCTGACTCTGAATCTCAGGGCTAGAAGGCAACGTTGGGTTTAATCTGGGTTTAAGTTTTCTTGGGCCGGCACACTTCTTTGGATACTTTGAAACAGAGTCGCCAACCATCACCTATCGGTAGCGGGTGGGGAGGGTGTTGCCAGGGGGGACTA
>NW_015189359.1:0-864 GCF_001447785.1 Gekko japonicus
TCATTCTATGATGTCCAATAAAAAAAGCCAACTGATTCGTTTGCAAAGTGCGACTATTTTTACTTTGAGAAACAGACGAATGAGAAGCATTTGCTTTTCCCGAATCTGTCCCCTTTAAGGGGGATAGAGGTGTTAGGTCAGTAGACTTTGGGTGTGAACACTCCCTCAGAGGCTGCCTTGTTTGCAGCTTCCAAGAAAGGGAATGAATACATTCTTTTAAGCCGTTCACTTTTATGTTTGTCTCATCTATTTTTGTATAGAGGCTCAGTAGAGTCTCAGAGATCAAAGAGGTCTGTTTGAGAATGATGTTTTCATAGTTTACCTTATTCAGAGGACAGTCTGTGGCACGTTGTACTCGAGGAGACGGAGAAAAGGGCTGCTGGTCAGCCTCATTATCCTGAGTCGACACGTTTCCCTGGAGTAGGTCATCTATGGTGGAAGGCAGCATCTGCTTTGCCTCTTGCCTTGGAGTGTTTATGTCCATGAATAAGTCTGCCTCCTCTCCTGACTTCTCTTCTTCTTCTCTCTCCTCGAGGAATTTGTCCATTCTCATTTGTTTCCCTGCCTTCAGTGTAGAAAGCTCCGGGGAGGGTCGACTGTTTCTTTTCCTCGCTCTCATACTGAGCTCCTGTTTATTTCAACTCTCAGGCAGCTTCTTGTGTGTGGGAGCCGGCAGGTAATCAGTCTTCCGCAGCTCAGGAGTTTAAATAATGTCTTTGTAAAATTTGTTTAAGTTAAGAGCAATTAAAATAATAAAGATAAAACCGGGAGGCTTACAGAGCGTGTTCTCCCTCCTTCACCATCTTGGAGCTCCCTCCATCCCTATATTTTTTTTAAAAAGAGTCCAACCTGATATTAATAAAC
>NW_015189360.1:0-857 GCF_001447785.1 Gekko japonicus
ATGCCTTTCCACGGAGACCCTCAACCACAAAGTTGCTGGGGATTCCTAGAACAGATTGATGTCATTTCCAGGTATTCCTGGAAACTTTGGCGCACCAAAAGGACAGCTCAGTGGGTTCTTGGAGAAATCAAGCCTGAGTTCTCCCTAGAATATAAAATGAGAAAACTGAAGCTATTTGTTATGAAACGCATGGATAAACGACCGATGATGACGTGGTGCATGGCACGCTTTATTTGGTACACAACAAGAACAGGGACAAACGGCCGGCAGGCCAACTATATACATACCTGGGGACACACCCCTGGTCACCATTGGTGGGTTTGAATCTCCCGCCATGGTTCCCATTGGTTCCCCAGTGGAGGGACTAGGAGCCTAGTCCCTATTGTTCTTCCAGAGCCAAGCTCTGGCTGTTCGCTGGCCCCCGGTGGTGGTCAGCATACACTACATCCATGCACCTGGGCAATCGAGGCCGGACATACAGCCCGATTTCTTTTCCGTGGTACCATTATTGGTAATTGCTTCACCGTGGTCAGGCCTTCTGAAACGCCCCCCTCTTGAGGCCAAGTGTTTGTCGGGGTGTGTTACCTGTGGAGGCCCCTTGGGCTCTGCAACTCCTGCAGCTGGGCCCTCTTCCACGATCGCAGGTGGACTCGGTGTCAGGATCGGCTGTTCTCCAGGGGTAGAGACCGGCTCTAGGGGTGGCTGTGCGTCCTCCGCGAGCGCCGGCTGCAGTTCTGGGCTTCCCGTGCTGGTGTGTTCTGGGAGCATGCGCTGCCGGAGCTGATCGACGTGTCTCCGTAGTACTTTCCCGCACTCGGTCAACACTTTGTACATACGGGTTCCCAGTGGCCGGATGA
>NW_015189361.1:0-1025 GCF_001447785.1 Gekko japonicus
GTCTGCACAGAAGATACTCGATGAACAACTGGTAAATGCAACCCTGTAAGGCTTGAAGCTCAACATCAAAAAAACTAAGATCATGGCATCCGGCCCCATCACTCCTTGGCAAATAGAAGGGGAAGTCGTGGAAGTGGTGACAGACTTCACGTTCTTGGGATCCCAGATCACCGCAGACTGTGACAGCAGCCATGAAATTAAAAGACGCCTGCTCCTTGGGAGGAAAGTGATGGCGAACCTAAACAGCATGATAAAAAGTAGAGACATCACCCTGCCAACAAAAGTCCGCATGGTCAAAGCAATGGTATTCCCAGTAGTCATGTATGGCTGTGAGAGTTGGACTATAAGGAAGGCCGAGCGCCGAAGAATAGATTCTTTTGAACTATGGTGCTGGAGGAGACTCTTGAGAGTCCCTTGGACTGCAAGAAGAACAAATCAGTCAATCCTCAAAGAAATCAACCCTGACTGTTCCCTGGAAGGCCAGATAATGAAACTGAAGCTCAAATACTTTGGCCACCAAATGAGAAGGGAGCACTCACTGGAGAAGACCCTGATGCTGGGAAAGATTGAAGGTCAAAGAAGACGGGGACGGCAAAGGATGAGATGGTTGGACAGTGTCATCGACACAACGAACATGAAATTGAGCCAACTTCAGAGGACAGCGGAAGACAGGAGGGCCTGGCGGGAGCTGGTCCATGGGGTGGCGAAGAGTCGGACTCGACTGTGCGACTGAACAACAAAAGCTTAAAGTACTAGTTGAAGAGTGGGGTTGACCTTGAACATATATACTGAATCAGACCGTTGGTCTACCAAAGTTAGTATTGTCTACTCAGACTAGCAGCAGCTGTCAAGGGTCTCGGGTAAAGGTCTTTCACATCACCTAGTACTTGGTCCTTACATCTGATGATGGCAGGGATGCCACCTTCTGTATGTCAACCAGAAGCTCTACAACTGAGCTACAGTCCCTTCCTCATTGTAACATGGAGTATAACAGCCTTAGAATCATGCTGTGACACCCCCCCCCC
>NW_015189362.1:0-832 GCF_001447785.1 Gekko japonicus
GAGGTCACCATGACTTCCAGGTGCATGTGTGCACAAACACACATGCATATATTAAGCCCCCCCCCCAAAAAAAAAAGTAGAATGGCAGATTGGACAAAAGGTCCATGGAGTCTTCCTATTCTGTTTCCAACAGAGAATAGCCAGAGGGCTCCAGGAAACTTCCAAGCCAGACTCGAATCAGTCATCCGTCCTCAGAATCCATCTGGGAAGAGCAAATGTTACCACATTGTTGCTGCTTAAGTGCTTTCATTTGCTGCGATCCCTCATAAATGTTGCAGACCCTCGTCCTGTCGTGCATTTTGCATTTGAATCACTCTTGATCCTAGGGATGCCAGCCTCCAGGTGGGACCTGCGGATCCCCCAGAATTACAGCTCATCCCCAGACCAAAGAGATCAGTTCCCTGTGAAAATGCAAGATGAGGCGGTTAAAGAAACAGTGGTTAAATGGGCACAAAATATAGGCCATAACATGCAATTAAAACAATGGGAAAGGGTATGGAAAGTTAACATAAAGCTTACTAAAGCAGTTTCTTATAAAGAAAATATATATAAAATGATTTATAGATGGCATATGACTCCTGAAAACCTAGCGAAACGGTATCCAAATATGTCAAATGTCTGTTGGAAATGTAAGCGAAAAATTGGTTCTTTTTACCATATGTGGTGGACCTGTGGTGTTGTTAAGAAATATTGGATATGGATACATGAAATACTACAAAAAATACTTAACATGAATGTACCCTTCATACCAGAATTGTTTTTATTAAATATGGTTCCACAAAATTTCAATGTACAGGACATACATATGATTGTACAAATTGTAACAGCTAGA
>NW_015189363.1:0-661 GCF_001447785.1 Gekko japonicus
ATGTGGAATTCACTGCCAGATGATGTAGTCATGGCCATAGGAATGCACATCTTGAAAAGGGGTTTAGGTAGAATCATGGAGGATGAATCTATCAGTAGCTACTAGCCGTGGTGACTGAGGGGAACCTCCACATTCAGAGGCACTAATCCTCTGACTCCCAGAGCCAGGAGGCGACCACAGGGGAAGGCCTCGGCCTCTATGCCCTATTGTTGGCCCTCCAGAGGAACTGGTTGGCCACTGTGTGAGACAGGATGGACTTGATGGACCACTGGTCTGATCCAGCAGGGCCCGTCTTATGTTTATATGATTGGTGACTGCTTTATAGCTATCTTTTAAGAAGCTTTATAGCTATCTTTTAAGAAGAATTTCCTGGCAACTGGAGCAGCGGCACAGCAAGGCCGGTGTGAGCATACAGGTGTGTGCAATGCCAGATGAGCTGGCAGAAAGGCAGGCAGTGAAGCAACCCATTGAACAGCCCTAAATAGGATGGCAAACAGACGAAAACTGGCTGCACGTTTGGACGCGGCCAACGAGAGGGTTTGGACATCCCTAGCCCCTGATGCGACGAGAAGCAAATGATGCGTGCGCACGTGCAAACTAGTCCCTAGTACGATTGAGCTTGATGGTTGCCGACTCTGAGTTGGGAAATTCATGGAGATTT
>NW_015189364.1:0-960 GCF_001447785.1 Gekko japonicus
ACCCAGAGCTGGCAACCCTAACCAGAAGTAATCTCATCACATCACTGGGGTTGCTCTGTTATTTGGGCAGAACTCTATAGTAGGTTTCATTTTTGCCACAGAGTTTTTACCCAAATATCAGAGTGCCCCTGCATTGCTGGTGACATGACAATGTCTCTTCAGGTGCGCACGGGAATTGACATCACCTCATTGCCTGCAACACAGGCCGAGGCCTAGTTTTCCTGCCAGTTAGTCCCTCTTTGGCCAGCTGATTGGCACCAGGGAGCAGGCCCTTGGAGCAGGGGATCCCCCACCCCCGGGGGGAACCTGGAAACCCTAGCCACAAAGTGTATTGGGTCGGGTTGCCAACAGACCTGAGGGGAAAATGTCTTGACTGATCTGTAGAAACAGCAGGGGTCATTTCGTAGAAAAAGAGGTGCAGGAGCTCATTAGAATAACTCATTAGCATAACTTATTTGCATATGCCACACCCCCTGACATCATCGGAACTGTGTCAGAAGGCAAAACCCACCGCTCAGGCTCCACTGGACTGTTTTGGATTGCTAGCTATTGGCGGGGGGGAACGTGCAGATCTGCCCTCACAGAGGAGGGAGAGCTTGTTCCTGAATAAAACTTGGTCTTAAAGGTGCCACTGGACTGTTTTGGATTGCTAGCCTTCTCTTCTTCTTCTTCTTCATACACTAAAAAGTCCCAGACTCATAGGAAAGGTGCTCCAACCCCCTAGTCATCTTGGTTGCCCTCCTTCATACTTTTTTCAGCTCTGCATTGTCCTTTCTGAATACATGTTTCTCCTATTTATTTTGAGTATTTTATCCCAATAAGTTCAGTGGATCATACATGCTCTTCCCTCCTCCAGTTTATCCTCACAGCTACCTTGCGAGGGTTGGTGAGAATGAAAGAGAATAACTGGCTCAAGGCCACCCCTTGAATTTTATGGTGAGCATGGATCTGGACCTGGAT
>NW_015189365.1:0-846 GCF_001447785.1 Gekko japonicus
GAGAATCAGCCACTCAGCGCTTCATTGGGAAAGCTTCCTGTGTAATTTAATCCAGAAAGTAACTAGTTTATTAAATCCTGCAACAAGTGAGGTGTACATTCATCTGTGGCATGTAGTCTCAGAATCACAGTAACACCACCTCATAAGCCATATTACCCTGATAAGTGGTGAACAGATTTTGACCATAAATTGCAAACATCGAAGGGGAGCAAAAGAGTGTTACCATTTTCTTCAGTTTTTAGCAGCACATTGCAGATGAAAAGTACATCCAGTGATTACATACACAGTGTGGAAAATAGCTACTTGGTAAATAGATCTGTATTCACTCGCAGGCATCTTGATTGCTCAGAAAACCTGACAACCATGTTTTTGCTAAAACCTTGGAAACGAAAAGCTGCATCCATACATCATTGGACACCGTGTTATTCCTGTCCTATAACTATCATTCTTCTCCATACAGAAAAAATCTAGCTGCAAAGCAAACATGTAGTATAATATCCATCAATGTGTGGATACAGTCTAACAGTGCCATCCTAAGCAGAGTTATAGCTGCCTAAGTGTATGGAAGTCAATGGGCTTAGAAGAGTGTAACTACGCTTAGGAAAGCACTTGTAAGTGCACTATGTAGACCTCACAGAAGTCAGTTCAAGGTACTGGTTGTCATCTATAAAGTCCTTAATTGCCTTAGACCTACATCCCTGCTGGACGGCCTCCCCTGCGATGTTCTAACTTGACAGCTTCACTTATCTGAGCTAATTCTTCTTACGGTGCCACCCTACAAATGGGTAAAAAGGGTCCCCCTCTGTTCACCCACATTCTCTGAGGTTACTCTACCTTGTGGAACAG
>NW_015189366.1:0-840 GCF_001447785.1 Gekko japonicus
CGCAACACATCCAGCTGCATCAATTAATGTGAAAAATTCTTCCTTACAGGGCAAGTATTTTTGGGACTAACCAGATAGCAAGTAGATGTTCCATCGAACAACCACAGAGGCCAAAGAATGTGTGATTTGGAAAGAAGGGATGCCAGCCTCCAGGCAGGACCTGGGGATCCCCCAGAATTTCAGCCTATCTCCAAACTACAGAGATCAGTTTCCCCTGGAGAAAATGGATGCCTTGGAGGGTGGGCGCTGTGGCACTGCACCCCACTGAGGTCCCTGACCTCCCCAGGCTCCATTCCCAAATCTCCAGGAGTTTCCCAACCTGGATCTGGCAACCCTGTCAGCCTGGCCTCTGGCTATGCTAGCTGCCATGGGAGTGAGGGGGTGACCCTCAGGAATTTTGACTTTCATCTCTGCTGTGTCTTCAGTGTTTTTTCTATCTATGTAACTGAAGCTTTTGACCTTGAGTGGCTGGTGCGGTCTTTCTCTTGGGGGAATTACAGCCCGTTACTATGGCGGGCTTTTACCTGGCCTCTGATTGGCCCTGAGCCATCAGGGGGCCCTCCTGAACAATGTATATCAGCTTGCTTCACACGCTTTATGCCAGTTCTAACATGGAACGGTTAAGATATCTGCATATTCTCAATGTCTCAATAAACTTTAATTCTTTGAATGAGAGCTGTTGGGAACTGATTGCTGCAGGAGTCTGACAAACCCTACCTCCCATCCTCCACTAGGGGGAACCTGGCAGCCCTAGATGGAAGAAACAAGGCTATTGATGGCTAAGCAAAGGGAAAGACTTGGTTGTGAGAAACCTGTTACATAAGAACATAAGAGAAGCCA
>NW_015189367.1:0-839 GCF_001447785.1 Gekko japonicus
CACTACACCAAACTGGCTCACAGAAGAGGAACCCCATCTCGGGCTCTGAGACGGGGGTGGGCAGCGGGATGCAGAACGCGCCAGAGGAACTGGGCGCTTGTCACGTACGCAGAATCTGTCACATTATCATTGTTGGACGGCTCTCACGTAAAATATATATGTATATATTTCTCTGCTCACAAGGCGATGTCCAAGCCCACATGTTTTCTTTCCCCGGGACACCAGAGATCTTCTTTGAAGCTGAGTTTGGCTGAAAGCCCTTCTACCTGATTGCGTTTTTTAATTGCGGGATTTCGATAGACGGGTTCCTGATCTAGAAATGTCATTGTGAAATTAAAAATGAACGATGGGATGCGCGTGAACACAATGTACGCAGCCAGCCCCAACACATTCCAGGAATTGCAGCACAGTTTGGGATTTCTCAATACCCTCCTCTGCTTTCACTCCCTCACTCCCCCCTCGTCCTCCGGTAATTGGCAGGCTGCGGCAGCCGCTTTAATTATGGCAATGCCAAGCCCGGGCCCGGCCGGCCGGGGCTCCTTCATGAGGCTCAGCAACCCAGAGAGAGTGGTCTGGAAAATCAGCGCTATGGAATATTTGCAAACACTACGTGCGGATGAAGAGCAGGGTAACTGGTCTGAGGAAGCATGTGTGCACAGCTTGAATAAGACTTTGTGGGTCTTAAAGGTGTCACTGGACTCAAAATTTGTTCTGGTGTATCTTGATAAGGAACTAAAGACAACCTGTGCTCAGATTGCTATGAATAGGAAAAGGCAACCAAAATGTTTGAGCTGAAGACACTGCCCTCTGAGAAAAGACTTGAAACTTTGGGTTGAGCT
>NW_015189368.1:0-845 GCF_001447785.1 Gekko japonicus
TCTGCCACTGAGCCATGGGCTCCCTCCCCAAAAGAATATTATTTCAGAATCAGATCAGTAGTTTCTGGGGCGACTGTTTATTTTCCTGACAGCCCCCTCAACGCCTTGAGTGTCTACTCACCAAGCAGCTGTTAAACAGGTGAGCCATGCTGGTTAATCTTTACCGTCTGCTGTGCGGCTGTCAGCTAAGCTGCCAATAGTGTGGTGTGTGTTTCCCTTTCATGTGCATTCTTTCCCCTGTGCTTAATTGCCTCTTCGCTGCAATGCATATCTCTCAAGGCCACTGGAGGAGGTGCTGTGTCTCTGCACAGAACGAGTCGTGGGAAGCTTCTTACCTGCCTGCTGCCCGCGCGCGGGCACCCCTCTCATTGGGGGGTTTGTATACGAATGCCCTATAACCTATTATGCGCACAGATCACCCGCCATTCCTAACAGTGTTCATGTTACTGCATCTATAGCTTTTCAATAAAAGTAAAACCTTCCTGGAAGCATGTACTTCGTTGTTTTGCTGTGGGTCCTGACAGCTGCCTGTTTCGTAGACACTGAAAAGTGTCATGGAAAAAGCATAGGAACTCTAGAGGTGGCCCTTGGCAAGCCCAGCATGATGAACCCTTGCTCTTTTGACTACTCCATCTTGAAAGCTACAGAGCCATGGAATATCCAAGTAAAAAGTCTGAAAAAAGCAAACACAGCTTAAGTGTCTAATGCCCAAGGAAATCACCACTGTACATTGCCTTGGTCAGGCTGCACCTGGAGTATTGCGTGCAGTTCTGGAGGCTTCAGTTTAAAAAGGATGGGGGCAGAGGAGAGAGATGGGGATGATCAAGGGCCTGGAGACCAAGCCC
>NW_015189369.1:0-862 GCF_001447785.1 Gekko japonicus
TCTGTCACCCGAAGATCAGTTGAAATTCCAGGAGACCTTTCTTTGAGAGAGAGCATACAGAGAGGAAGCTGAACAAGAGAAGATTTCACTGAGTGTGAGCATTATGAAGAGAGACAGCATGCAGAAATGAATGCTAAATAGGAAAGGATTTGTGACACATTCTGCTCTGAAGAGGCCTTATGAAAGAGGTATTGGAGCTAGGGTTGCCAGGTCTGGGTTGGAAAATACTTGGAGACTTTGGGGGTGGAGCCAGGAGAGGGCAGGGTTTGGGGAGGGGCCTCAGCATGGTACAATGTCATAGAGTCTGCCCTCCAAAGCAGCCATTTTCTCCAGGGGAGCTCATCTCTGTCAGCTGGAGAACAGTTGTAAAAGCAGGAGATCTCCAGACCAATGTTCCCTCTAAGCTGTGGAGTCTTGTGAGCAAAAATTCTACTTTTCTGAGTTACGGCCATTAAATTTGTGAGCGAGCGATTTGGCTACTGCATATATTAGTTTGCTCTGGAGCCCTCCTTCCTGAGCTAAGACAAAAACGTGTGAGCCGGAGGCTAAAAAACTGTGAGCTAGCCCACACTAACTGAGCTTAGAGGGAACACTGCTCCAGACCCCACCTGGAGGCTGGCAACCCTAGCTGGAGCAAGCCTGTCTGCAGATTCGAGTCCTTTATGCCATTTGTCTACAATCCAATATTATTACAAGAAAGACACAAAGAAGATTCACTGTCTGTAAGAACTTTAGATTATTGGACTGTGCTTGTCAATACTGTGGCATCCTTTTTCAATGTTTATACTTGCATGATTATACAGAAATGTATTCGTATTAGTATTGATTGATTGTTTTGAAAATCTATAAAAGAGTGATATTC
>NW_015189370.1:0-830 GCF_001447785.1 Gekko japonicus
GATGGTACTTTCTTTCATTATTTGTGGTTCGGTTTGGGGTTCTATTATTGATTTACTCTTTTTAGGTACATTTCGGTTTAAACCTTGATAGGAATGAGCCGAATTGTGATGGTATTAAGGTATAATGGGTTATTTAGGGAATGGAATTAATTTATTTCGATTTAAGATGGAGCATCTGATTTACGATTTGTTGGTACTAAGGCATAAATGGGTCATTTAGGGATGAAAACTGAATTAATTTTTGGGTATTTTGATTTTTAAATTTTATCTAAAGTCTAAATGAAATTTGAATACATAATGATGCAAAGGAAACAATATGAGTCTGAAATGTAGAAAAGCTATGGATATAATTGGGGAGTATTAATATGTGATATATAAAATATGTGAATAGTAATACTATGGTGATAAAAAGAGAGGTGCGTTATGTAATCTCTCGGCATGAGGTTTGATGTGCTAAACTCTAAATGAAATTTGAATAACTTGGATAACTATAATTGCTCCATAGTACTGAAAATAGTCTTAATATGTAAAGAAAATAATTATTATGAATTTGAAAAATTGAAAATTTATAGATAAAATTGGGGAGCATTAGTGTTGCGATATATGGAATACATGAATAGTAATATTATGAGGATAAAAATAGGTGTGTGAAGTGTTATGAGTAAGGAATAAGGTAATGTCCAGGAATGAGTCCAATGTGCTTAAAAATTGATGTAATGGGTGTATGTTTGTTGGTGTTGAGGTCTGTGTCTGTGTGTCATGATATGGGGAAACTAATAAATATATATATATATTTAAAAAGATAAAAGAGAGAAGATAGACTCCATTTT
>NW_015189371.1:0-848 GCF_001447785.1 Gekko japonicus
TTACTAAGAAGTATATCTCATATCTGACTTGTTTCAGAACAGCCACATTTATTGACACCAGCCATGTACCAAATATGTCTGCTCAGAAGACACTGTTACATCTTTTGTCAACAAAGTTAAAAAGAATAACTGCTTTAATACTTGGTCCCAGTAGTAGAATATGCCATTAATGTGCTTAATGTGTCCGTGAACAGTGCCAGTCCACTGACTTCCGCAGATATAGACTTCCCCACAACTTTCCCCCTCCACAATCAAATCTGTCCTGTGCCTGGCCCATTTGTAGGGTCAGAACAGAGTCAGGTCCCACAGAAACTCTGGATTTGGGTTTCCAACAGGTCATATAAAACAATTCTTGGATTTGATTTGCTTAACTATTGGTAAATGTCCCTTTAAACGACTGTCCCTATTCTGCATCTTCTGTGCTGTGCTAATGGTAGAATTAGATGTACCAGACAACACCCAAAGGCCAACAACACTCTCTTCCCTCCTTGGTAGGGTTGCTAAGAACCTGGAGATAAAACGTCCTGTGCCTGTAAGAGGGGCTTAATGCACCCTGACCTGGATAGCCAGGCTGGCCTGACCTCATCAGGTCACGGAAGCTAAGCAGGGCCAACTCTGGCAAATATTTGGATGGGAGACCTCCTTGGAATACCAGGGCTGGGAGGCCAGAGCTCACCCTGCAAGCCACTTCTCTGAACGTCCTCCATGCCTCAGGAGGAGTTGCCAGAGATCACCATGACCTCCAGGCACAAGCACACACACATGCGCACCCACACCGACACCCAGAAAATTGCAAAAAAATACCAAAAGTTGGGGGGAGGGGCTTAACCCGTGGAAATGGGCACTTG
>NW_015189372.1:0-937 GCF_001447785.1 Gekko japonicus
CTTTTTCTACAAAAAGAGCCCTGGTCATGTGAATACTTGTGCTGTCCTCGGTTCTTTCTGGTGGTTCTCAGCTTCTAAAGTCCTGATGCATCCGTTACTGAATGTCCCATCTGTTGATCGTGCTGACCCACTCTGCGTAATCCGCCTGGAACCCCGGGGAGAATGGTGGACTACAAATAACCAGTGTTCCCTCTAAGCTGAGTTAGTGTGAGCTAGCTCACAGTTTTTGAGCCTCCAGCTCACACATTTGTGTCTGAGCTCAGGAAGGATGGCTCCAGAGCAAACTAAATTAGGCAACAGCCAAATCGCTTGCTGACAACTTTAATGCCAGTAGCTCACAAAGCAGAATTTTTGCTCACAAGACTCCACAGCTTAGAGGGAGCATTGCAAATAACACAAAGAAAGAAGAGAAGAAGAAGAAGAGATTGGATTCATACCCCGCCCTTCACTTGGAGTCTCAGAGCGGCTTACAAACTCCTTTCCCTTCCTCTCCCCACAACAGACACCCTGTGAGGTGGGTGGGGCTGAGAGAACTCTGACACAATTGGCTCTTTCAGGAACAGCTGTGCCAGAGCTTGTGACTGACCCAAGGTTACATCAGCAGGTGCAACTGGAGGAGTGGGGAATCAAACCCGGTTCTCCCAGATTAGAGTCCACACACTTAACCACTGCACCAAACTGGCTCTCAGAAAGAAATGCTTCCCCCAAAAGAAGCTGAAGCATCCAGTGGAACCTCTAGGGCCTAGGCATTTGACTCTCTTCCTCCCCAAAGGTCTCTGATCCGGTGGTGGTAGGGTTGCCAACTCCAGAATGGGAAATTCATAGGGATTTGGGGGTGGATCCTGGAGAGGGTGGAGTTTTGGAAAGGGAGTGAGCTCAGCAGGGATGTGATACCATAGAGCGCAAAACTCCAAAGCAGCCATTTGCTCCAGGGAAA
>NW_015189373.1:0-818 GCF_001447785.1 Gekko japonicus
TTAGCTTATGCGTAAATCCGGCACTGAACCCAGATCATTCTAGTCATTTCAAGGCAATTTTTTCTGTACTCAAAATGGATTTATTTTATTGATTTAGAGAGCTTCAGCACTGTAAAATATTATCCTTAGTTAGGTATGTTCATGTTTGAATTTTGACCATGTCTTCCCTCCCAACACTCAACCACTCAGTCTTGCTGTGAATGGTAAGATGCTATGAATGGTAAAATTGCCAATTACACTGGCTACCAATTGAGTACCGGATCTGTTTCAAGGTTTTGGGGCTGAACTTCAAAGCCCTATATGGCCTGGGACCAACATACCTAAGGGACCACCTCTCCCCCTATGTGCCCCGCAGAGCCTTGCACTCAGCGGACCATCATTTACTGGTTGTCCCCAACCCAAAACACAACCACTTAGCCTCAACCAGGGCTTTTTCTGCCCTGGCCCCAACCTGGTAGAACACGCTCCCGCCTGATATCAGGGTCTTGCAGGACTTCTTACAGTCTCACAGGGCCTGTAAAATGGAGCTGTTCTGCTAGGCCTTTGGCTGAGGCGCCGGACACCCAATTATTGTGCTGAGAACCTGCCTGTTGAAATCTGCCCATGTGAAAGAGTTAAAACTGCATCTTCAGCCGGCGGGCCCATTCTCTGATGTTCGTTTTAATGTCGCGGGACTTACGAATTGTTGCCAACTAGATTGATATTCCCATTTTAACTCTTTTAGCTACTGTTCTTTATATGATACGTTTTGAATTGTATGGATGCTGTTCTATTGTTGTTGTTACCCACCTTGATATGGAACAACTGATTGGTTTAGC
>NW_015189374.1:0-840 GCF_001447785.1 Gekko japonicus
CCCCCTGCCAGGGCTTCCCATTTTGGAGCCGAATGGAGGCAGAAGGAATGACTCCTCCCAAGCTGTCCACATGGGCTTCAAGGAAGGCTGGAGAAATGTTCTGCAGCCCATCTTGGAACCTGGTAATAGCAAAGGGGGTGGAGATTTGTGCCTCCTTTCATGCCATGCTCATTAGCTCCAAGGCAGGCTGCAGTACCTCTCCAGCCCAGCTGGGACCCAGTGTGGCGGAACAGGTGGCATCAGCATGGGTCTGGTGTAGGGTTGCCAACCTCAAGGTGGGACCTGGAGTGCTCCCAGAATTACAAATTAAATGCAGACATGAGTTCAGTTCCCATGGAAGAAATGGCAACTTCAGAGAGAAACAGAAGTCTTAGAGTGACATCACATTCCCGAGGAGCTACTTCCTCTCCCCAGACTCCACCACAACTCTCCAGGAATTTCCCAAGCTGGAGTGGCCTACCCTAGCCTGATGGTAAGCAACCATCAATGGAAGACATTGTGGACTCCAACAGGGGAGCCCAAGTGAAGCCAATACTGGAGACCTCATAAACCTGTGCACAATTTGGAGTGGGTGTGAAGGTCCTCAGACCGAGTAATCCAAAGGTTGAGACAAACGATTAAAAAAAACACAGAAAGATGTGTTGCTTTAAGGGTGAGATGTCCGCATGCTTACTGAGCGAATCACAAATTGGTTAGGTTTTATGCTACTGTTTAGTGATACACTGGGATGTGCCAGTTGGAAGGTTTTTGCATTGTGAAAAGCACCATTTTAACAAATAGTGTTGTTTATTGAAAATTTTCCCTGATCATTATAATGGGTCATTCAAAAAAGGAGTTTTA
>NW_015189375.1:0-841 GCF_001447785.1 Gekko japonicus
CGCTTAATATGCAAATGAGTACCGGCTACGGCAAACCGCTTGTCTGGCTATAGCTCAGGATAAGCAGAATACAGTCTTCATTTGCTGGGGTGAAAAGAAGGGCCTGTGGGTTTGGCTTACCACATTATAACCTTAGAATCTAGGGGTTTTATCAGCACAACTGAGTGAGCCAGATTTTCTATCACTTGGCAAACAGTACCTAAATCCACAAAGCTACCGTCTTTTCTTTATTTCTTCAGCTGGGAGAAGTAAAACTCTAAACGGTTGCATTCTCTGCATGACTGCTCTTGAGCAGTTCAACAAGCAGAACCATCTGAATTTTGGGCAGTTGTTTACAAGTACTTAAACTGCTGAATCTGTTGCAATCAAAAACAAGACAGGCTTCAATGTGAACACAATGGGAAAAATAAAACAAGCTCACCGAAGAAAACCACTGCTCTATGACTTTAACACACTTGGTTGTACTTTTTTGTAATGTTTATAATTTAAATTTCTTATATTATACAACAGTTATCCTTATTACATATGAAGTTGATTACACAACTTTATCCTTATGTCAAGTACATGCCATAAACAGGCAAAGCTACTAGATAATGATGTGAGTACAATACAAATTCTTGATACAAATGTCTTCTTTTTTCAAGCTCCTAAATAGCTTTGGGATGACATTAGAGAGATGCTGCATTGATCCACATTATTGCCATTCCTGCAGTGCTCTGTCAAGAAATTGGTGATGAACAATGAACACCAATAGAGAGCTAGAGTTGATATCCAAACCCGCTTGTTAATCCCAGGAAAGCATGTTCTCTTTATCTCTTTTTTTTTTTGAAAAACAATTTAT
>NW_015189376.1:0-873 GCF_001447785.1 Gekko japonicus
GTTGACTCACTTTGTCTAGAACCATCTGCCTCCATGCCCTGCTGTTTCCTCCTTTTTGGTTTGTGGCACAGTTTGGGTCTGGATTGTGTCGATGCTACCGCTGTCCTCCTGCCTGTGCTGCTGCCGGACTCTGTCTGCAACTCCACCCACTCATGCGCAACTGTCCCCATTTTCATTGGTGACATGTGGAACAGCACATGCTCTGTTAAGTAATGGACGTATTTCAGATACCTCCAGGTTGCGCCAATGACCTACCAGACTCAGCCAACTGGTTCCACCATAGCTCTGCACTTGACCCATTGGGTTTGAACATGTGATGAGCGCATTTATGGAGCTGCCTTATGCTGAGTAAGACCCTGGCTCTATCAAGGTCAGCATTGTCTCGTCAGACTGGCAGCAGCCCTCCAGGGTGTCAGGTAGAGGTCTTTCACATCACCTACCACTTGATCCTTTCCTAGGCAGGTGCCAGGGATTGAAACGGGAACCTTCTTCTCTTCCACTATGCAACGGAACCTCCCCTGATTCCTCCTCTGACCCAGCCAATTCCCTTTTGACATATAACCCGCTAGATCCATCTCATTCACCATACCTTTCCTATCCCCTGCACCTTGTTGTATCTCAAAGGGCTGCAAAGTGGGGGGATTTTGCCCCTTTTTACCACTAATTAAAGGATGGTAGCAGGGCAGTCCTGGCCGGGACTAGTTCCAGTGCAGCATCAGCTTGGGCTGCCCTTGTCCAGACCAGTCACTTTTCTTACAACTCTCTCTTCACTAACCCAGATACTAATCCAGCTATTTGTTCGTGCTCTTGTTGTTGTTGTTGTTCAGTCACACAATCAATGCGACCCATGGACCACATCGCGCCAGGCCCTCC
>NW_015189377.1:0-857 GCF_001447785.1 Gekko japonicus
CTGGAGGACCTCTTCTCTTATGTCATGTTTTTATGACTCCTTCTGTGTAATCTGCCTTGAATCCCTGCAAGAAAGACTGACAACAAACAAACAAATGCAAATTAATTAAATAGATTATGGTTGTGGCCAACCTAGCAGTGCGAAAGCAAGAAATTGCAAGTAGATAAATAGGTACCGCTTTGGTGGGAAGGTACTGAGCAAGGGAAACCTTTACTTAAAATAGTAAGAGCTGCCCAAATAGCCCAGTTTAGCTCGATTTGTCAGATTTCAGAAGCTAAGCGGGTCGGCCCTGGTTAGTAGTCAGATGGAAGACCCCCAAAGAAGATGGGGATCACTATTGTGGTGCTGGAGAAGACTCTTGGACTGCAAGGAGATCAAATCAGTCAGTCCTCAAAGAAATCAACCCTGACTGTTCTCTGGAAGGCCAGAGACTGAGGCTGAAGCTCAAAGACGTTGGCCACCCAATGAGAAGGGAGCGCTCCCTGGAGAAGAAGACCCTGATGCTGAGAAAGACTGAAGGTCAAAGAAGAAGGGGACGGCAAAGGATGAGATGGTTAGACAGTGTTATGGATGCAACAAACATGAAATTGCAACGAACATGAAATTGAGCAAACTCTGGAGCACAACGGAAGACAGGAGGGCCTGGCATGATGTGGTCCATGGGGTCGCGAAGTGACTCAGTCAACTGTGTGACAACCACAACAACACAAACGCATACGAAGGCAATGGCAAACCACCTCAGCTCACATCTTGCCCGGAACACCCCCAGTCGGTTCAAAATGCTTCCTGCTGTGGTGGTTGAAGTCTGAAAAACTCATTTCCATGGTATTTGTATCATAAGAACATAAGAGACGCCA
>NW_015189378.1:0-835 GCF_001447785.1 Gekko japonicus
TCTATAGGTTTGCCCAAATAGGGCAAATTTCAAGTGTTCACCGTTTTCTGCCAGTAATGTGGTGTCATCAGGGTATCTCAAATTGTTAATGTTCCTTCCAAGAATTTTCACTCCATCCTCATCTACATCCAGTCCAGTTTTCCTTTCTCTGCTCTTAGGGAATAGTCCTCTGATGGCTTTGTTGAAACACTGATTAGAGCAGAGGTGTCAAACTCATTTGTTACGAGGGCCAGATCTGACATAAATATCCCGTTGTTGGGCTGAGCCATGTGTGCCATAAAATGTAACACAAGGTACCAGAGATATAAACTTAATAAAGATGATTTCAGATGTCAAATGGCAGTATCAGGCATGATTGGATTAGGTGTGATATGCACAGGGGTGGAGATATCAGCATTGGTGTGATATACAGAGGTGTGGAGATATTAGCACTGGTAATGAGACAGCAAACCTAGGTCTCAATTTGGTACAGGAGGATTCAGTCCAGGAGGATGCAAAGAATAAATGGAAATAAGTCTGAAGAAGTGAGCAGTGACTCACAGAAGCATACCCTACCACAATTTTGTTAGTCTTTAAAGGTGCTACTGAACTCTTACTTTTTCTACCACTATTAGAAACCACAACATTCAAAAACCAGTGGGGGGACATTTTAACCTTCCAGGGCATTCAGTTGCTGACCTAAGAATAGCAGTTCTCTGACAAAGGAATTTCAAAGGGAGATTAGAAAGAGAGACTGCTGAATTGCAACTGATCATGAAGCTCAAGACAATGCAAACTCCTGGACTGAACCTAGGTTTCTTCTTTCATTATCAATGCCTGCTCTTGTCTTTTGGCA
>NW_015189379.1:0-845 GCF_001447785.1 Gekko japonicus
AAACAGTACAAGTCAAACTAAAGCAGAATCTCTAATCAGAGAACACCCATGTGAGATTCTTATTTACTTCAATTTTAGCATTTCAAACCACTTAAGCATGCGTAGCAAGATAAGAACTGTCTCCAGGTGATCAGACAGAAAATCTATATTAAATTTGGGGTTTCTTCCTCTTTTAAAATCAGAGTTGACTGGCCAACGTATGTGTGGACAGGTAAGCTAATAAAATGGTCTGTGAATTTAACATTCTTGTTCCCTTATTTGCCAAATTGTGTTCAAATGTAACTTTTGTTCCAAAAAATCCAAATATTTTTATTATTTACTGAACATCCTGTTTCATCTTTTTATCAAGAACTTCAGATACACAATACAGGGTAGTCAAATTCAGAGACATGAATTGGAAATACTGTGAAAAAGGACTCAGATATATGGTGAAGTACCACTCATCTTTACATAGACATAAGATTTCTAGATCCTGAACATACCAAACATAGTACAAAATGACTGAATGTCACCATTTATATTCTGAAAGATTGCTTACTTAGAGGAAATGGAGGCATCAAAACTGGATGCTGGAGTCAAATCTTATCCCCAGTCCTCTGTTCACTCTCTTAACCCACAGTTTACGACTGAGTGCACAGAACTCAGTTCCTTCTGGTTTTTTGCATGCCACCGTGTCATCACTACCTGTTTTGTTGTCACTGACTGTTTTGTTCCTGTAAGTATTGCACCAATCCATCTAAGATCTCTGTGCAGGCACATCCAAATATGAACATTACAGAGTCTACTCCACAACAACTGGTACCAGTACAATTCACATGCAAGTTATATTCCCATACTGCTGCACT
>NW_015189380.1:0-838 GCF_001447785.1 Gekko japonicus
TACTGCTAGTATATATATATATATATATTAGCATCCAGACTGCTTTTGAGCAGCAACGATGGCAATAGAATGGTCATTTATTTCCACTGTTAGAAATGCCTGAAATAATCTAAAGTGAATAAAAGAAGGTAAAACATTTAATGCATGAGGAAAAGCTGAAATGATCAGTGGCCCCCGTCACACGGGAAGATTATATCTGCAAGAGGGACGGATCGGGGGCGCATCAAGCAGGCGCGATCACACCACAACATCTGGGAAGCGGTGCGCACCCGTCCCCGATCCATCTCTTCCGGCCGAAGATGCGGATTAAAAAAACCCTAGAAAACACTAGTATCTACCGGAAAATCCGCTGCAGGGATGGTCGTCTGATCGCCGGTGTGCCTGTCTCTCCTGCAGCATGCAAGGTCCTGCCAAACTGCGCATGCACACGAATGTGCAGTGGGCTTACCTCGCTCTCTGGTCCGTGGCTTCCTCCCGGCATCTGATTGTGCCAGGGAGAACCTGCGCGGCGGCTGGGGGGATCTGTGTGATCCCACCGCTGTGCTTCTCTTTTGATGCGGCTCAAAAAAGCCGCACTTTAGCCGTGCCTTTTCCCCCAGTGTGACTGGGGCCTGTGCTATCCTTAACTGAGTTACGCCCTTCTAAGGCACCGACTTTAGTGGACTTAGAAAAGGGTGTTAGTCTGGTTAGAAATGCACTGTTAAAATTCTTGAAATCTGAAACTATAACTAATATTCTAGCAAAAGATAAACCTGGTGCCAAATGGAAAGTAAGAAGTAACTGTATTTGTAATTTCACTGTTAACACAACATACCAAAGTTGATTTCCTTCCTATGTT
>NW_015189381.1:0-856 GCF_001447785.1 Gekko japonicus
GCATTTAACCACTACACCAAACCTAACACCCCTCACCCCACTTGCTGACTATAACGTCATGCTGGCCTTGAGGTAGACCAGCCAAATAGTTCTTGCAGCCTTCAAGAGAAAGGTGCATGTCGCTTTCCCTATACAGCCAGAGTGGTGTGGGGGTTAAAAGTGGCGGACTCTAATCTGGAGAGCCAGGTTTGCTTTTCCACTCCTCCGCCTCAGGCCCACTGGGTGTCCTTGTATCAGGCACTCTCAGAACTCTCTCAGCCCCACCCACCTCACAAGGTGCCTGTTGTGTGGAGGGAAAAGGAATGTGATTGTAAGATTCTTTGAGACTCCTTAAGGTAGAGAAAAGAAGAAGGAGGAGGAAGAGGAGGAGGAGATTGGATGTATACCCCACTATTTACTACCCGAAAGAGTCTCAGAGCAGCTTACAATCTCCTTTCCCTTCCCCTCCCAACAACAGACACCCTGTGAGGTAGTTGGGGCTGAGACAGCTCTTTTGAGGACTGCTCTTGAGAGAATAGCTATGAGAGAACTGTGACTGACCCAAGGTCACACCAGCAGCTGCACATGGAGGTCTGGGGAATCAAAATCGGTTCTCCCAGGTAAGAGTCTGCGGCGCCAATGCTCCCTCTAAGCTGTGGAGTCCTGTGAGCAAAAATTCTACTTTGTGAGCTACTAGCATTAAAGTTGTGAAGGAACCATTTGGCTACTGCATAAATTAGTTTGCTTTGGAGCTGCCTGAGCAAAGACAAAAATGGGTGAGCTGGAGGCTAAAAAAATCTGTGAGCTAGCTCACACTCACTCACAGGGAACACTGGCTCTGTGCTCCAAACCACTACATCAAACTGGCTCTCAACAG
>NW_015189382.1:0-838 GCF_001447785.1 Gekko japonicus
TGCCAATTTTGTTTCACTCCTACCCAAAGGAGCTTGGTGTGGTATTTCTTTCTTTTGTTTTCTTTTTTGAACTTTTAATTAAATTTACAAGAGTATACAGTTAACAATTTTCAGAGTCATACATCGGTATAAACAGTAAAACACTAATACAACAACATGGAGCTGATATTACTAAAAGATGTAGATGGTTACTAGAAGGTAACTTAAACTGAATAATTGATTTTTTTTATAATAATTTTTTTATTGTTATACACGTATAGAGACAATAAATACAGCCCACCACCAAAAAGCAAACACCAAACCATCAAATTAAAACGGATCCTTCCTCTGTCCCTCCTGATTTAACAAATTTCTATTAAATAAATGCTTTACTTACAAATTCATTTCAATCCACTTATATACATTTGACCAATTTTTTTGAAAAACTGAATTCATACTTCCATGGAGTTTTTGTGTTAAATTATCCATTTCGATCACTTCAATCATTTTATTAATAAAATCCCATCTATCCGGTATTTCATCTCTCTTCCAGTAGCTGGCTAGTACTATTCTAGCTGCCGCCAATAAATTCATCACCACATGTTTATCCTCCTTTTTCCAGCTTTCCGGTAGTATACTTAACAAAAATATCTCAGGATCCAATGGTATTTGCATCTTCGTTGCCTGTGTTATCACCAAATGAACCTCTTTCCAATATTTCTTTACTACTGTGCACGTCCACCATGCGTGAATTACATAAAATCGCCGTATTTTGTCAAAGCATAGTGAGACTGACGGAGGTGTTTCTCAGCGTGGTATTTCTGTCCTCACAAAAACCCGGTGAAGTCGTTTGAGAGAC
>NW_015189383.1:0-838 GCF_001447785.1 Gekko japonicus
GAGGGAGGGAAGGGAGGCAGGAAGGTGGGAGGGCAGGCACAGGAGGCAGAGCAGAGGCCTCGGAGCGTGGACCTTGGCACTTCCTGGCAGTACGATGCCGCCACTGGCTGTCTGGCTCAAGGGGGCGCTGCGGCACCTGGCTTCATGGAGAGGGAGCTCCTCCAGCTCGTGCTGGGAGCATGCCGGGCTCCTGTGGGCCACCCCTGCCTCTCCTCCCGTGCCCTAAGAGCCGGCCCACGCTCTAGGCGAATGCCTAGTTCACCTAGCGGGTGAGCCGGCCCTGGGTACCCTATCTAACCTAGCCAGGCAAAAAGAGTCTCCAAGGTCGATCTCATGAGAACCAACTCCTTGGGGCACAACTTGAGAAACAGTTATGGCTACTACCCCCATGCACTCCTATAACACACACACACACCCCTCAGGAATTCAACATGGCAAGCGAAGGGAAGGGAAAAGCGAAACTTAAAGGAACAAAAGTTACGCCTGAGCTTGACACCCGGTCTTGTCAGATCTCAGAAGCGAAACAGGGTCAGCCCTGGTTGGTGTTCGGATGGGAGACCACCAAGGAAGTCCAGAGGCAAGCAGTGGGCAACCCCCCCCCCCGCTCGGCCCTTGAAAACGCTCTGGGGTCATCATAAGTCATCTGCAACTTCATGGAACTTTTCATGACAGAATCCCTTAGGGTTGCCAACATCCAGGTGGGGGCTGGAGATCTCCCAGAATTATAAGTTTTCTCCAGACAATAGAGATCAGTCCCCCTGAAGAAAATGGCTACTGTAGAGGATGGTCCCCCACTACCAGTCCCACCACCACCAGGGCTCTTTTTGGGCAGGAACGC
>NW_015189384.1:0-838 GCF_001447785.1 Gekko japonicus
GCATCCGAAGCTTCGCTAGTTCGCATGAATGGTTGGAGCCCATTACCTTTTACCTTTACTACAATGCATACTTTCAGACAGGCCTTCCTCACAGGGAGAAAGGCAGCCCACGGAAGGTGGGTGGAATGCATCCCCTTCTTTAGAAGGCAAAAGCAGTTGAAGTTCTGAACTATCAGAACCACTGTGGTTGAGTTCGTAGAGAGTCTGACTAGGATCTAGGAGATCCAGGTTCGAACCCCTCTTTACCACAGAAGGTTGTTGGTTGACATTGGGCCAGGCACATATTCTCATCCTAAACTACCTCACAGAGCTGTTGTGAGGATAAAATGGAGGAGAGAAGAATGTAAGTCCCCACTGGCACTTAAACTTTGGGCCCCCACAGGGGAGAAGGGGGCAATATGTTTGTTATGAATCTAATCTTCCCCACAGTTTGTCAAGAATAGGGATGGGCACGAACCAGAAAAATGTAGGTCACATGAGATCGTGGTTCATGGCATGGCACATGGACTATGAACCGAACCGAACTGGAAGGCTTCCAGGTGAAAAGAATCAGTTTGTGAGTTTTGTGATGTGGTAGAATTAGAAACCCCCCCCCCCGCAGGCTAGAGACAGCAAACTCACAAGGTATCTTCAGCTGACTCTCCTTTACCTGCTCACAAAGAATGGTGAGGATTGGATTTATGAGATCCATTTTATGGCCCCCCACAAAGAAGGTGCTCCCAAGAAAGTGCTTTCTGGAGAAATGACAGGTGTGTGTTCAGGAAGATATAGAAAGGACAGTGTGCAAGCTACAAACATCAAGCTCACAAGGGACCTCCCTTTGATGCTTCTCTACATC
>NW_015189385.1:0-838 GCF_001447785.1 Gekko japonicus
TGGATATCTCATGTTCAGGATGGGGTTGCACTTTCCTAAAGGAGCAGATTTGCAGTCAAGAATGCTGCTGGACCCAGGCCTCCTGTTGTATAAACAGATTGTAGTGGTGGCTGGGTGCCTTTTACCAACTTTGGCGGGTGCGTCAGCTGCAGCCCTTCCTGAGAAAGAAGTCTCTTGCCACTGTGGTGCATGCCATGGTAATGTGTAGATTAGATTACTGCAATGCACTCTATATGGGGCTGCCCTTGAAGAATGTCCAGAAGTACAGTTGTTACAGAATGCTTTGGCCAGAATGTTGACTGGAGTGGGTCATAGGGATCATATTCAGTCTTATTCCATCTACCTCGCTCCAAGTTTGTTTCTGGGCTTAGTTCAAGGTGCTGGTATTGACCTTTAAAGCTCTATATGGCTTGGGGACAGCATAAAGACCACTTTCTCCCATGTGAACCCACCCACTCCAGTCATCTTCAGCGGCCCTGCTTAGGGTGCCTCCACCATCTGAGGCTAGACAGGTGGCAACCTGAGAAAAGGCCTTCTCAGTTGTGGGGCTAACCAGGGATACTAATCTGTCTTCCCACCTGCAGGTCAAGACTTCGTTTGGTGTACCCCCAATAACTGTTGGTGGCCCTCCTTCATGGTTGTATTATGTGTGTGTATATGTGTTTATGTTTTTATAGAATTGTTTTATTTTAAATACTGTTTTTTAAATTATCCATGCTGGGGGGGGAAATAAGGCAGATGCATCCTAGGGAAATGCGACAATATTTCCAAATACGGTGCTTTTATGATTAAAACTAAGCTTCAGTTTAACTTGGTGTGGTGTTCAAATTTTTCTGAA
>NW_015189386.1:0-1484 GCF_001447785.1 Gekko japonicus
GGGAGCACTCACTGGAGAAGACTCTGACAATGGGAAAGATTGAAGGTGAACGAAGACGGGGATGGCAAAGGATGAGATGGTTAGACAGTGTCATAGATGTAACGAACATGAAATTGAGCAAACTTCAGAGGACGGCGGAAGACAGGAAGGCCTGGCATGATCTGGTCCATGGGGTCGCAAAGAGTCGGACTCGACTGTGCAACTGAACAACAAAAAAATTTGGTTGCTAGATCTTTGAACCTCGTTTCAGGTGATGAAACTCAGTGGATGATGATAAATCTAATGAAAATGTAAACCAGGTATCTCTCATGAAATTATAATTATGCCATTCATACCATTCCGGACGAGAAGGGAGGGAATCTGAAACAGACTATGTGCGAGGCTTTAGGCCCCATGGCAGATATAAAAATGGATATATTACAAAGTGAAATTGATAGATCTATAGGGGCGGGAGGGAACTCTCCCTTGCTAAGAAAAACTAAGCGAACTTTGAGCAACTACGAAAGGGGGGGTGAGCTAATGAAGCAAGAAGGATTGAAATAAAGAGCATTTAAGAACTTACCAGGCAGATTTAAGAGTATCAGAGACTGCAATAACTTTTATAAAAAGTAAACAATTCCCAAACATGAGGAAGGATGAGAAAGACAAGCAAGTGAAACCTAAGCTTCTTGCTGGAACTGCCAGCCCAGCAAGTTCTGTGCCTAGACAGGACACAACTACAGAGCTGCAAAAGATGCTGACTGAAGCACTGCGCCCTCTGCTGGAACAAGTTACGACATTTCACCATAAGTTCGATGCACAGCAGACTTAATTAACTGAGATAGTAAAAAACCCCAGAAAAAACTGAGCAAGAGCTGAAAGAAGTGGATGCCAACACCAAGAAGCTCAAAAAACAACTGCAGGTGATGGAGAAAAAGAGAATTATGGAGGAGTCTAATTTGTTACAGCTACAAATGGAATGAGCAAGTTATGTTCTAAGATTTCAAGGTGTTCCGGACGAGAAGGGAGGGAATCTGAAACAGACTATGTGCGAGGCTTTAGGCCCCATGGCAGATATAAAAATGGATATATTACAAAGTGAAATTGATAGATCTATAGGGGCGGGAGGGAACTCTCCCTTGCTAAGAAAAACTAAGCGAACTTTGAGCAACTACGAAAGGGGGGGTGAGCTAATGAAGCAAGAAGGATTGAAATAAAGAGCATTTAAGAACTTACCAGGCAGATTTAAGAGTATCAGAGACTGCAATAACTTTTATAAAAAGTAAACAATTCCCAAACATGAGGAAGGATGAGAAAGACAAGCAAGTGAAACCTAAGCTTCTTGCTGGAACTGCCAGCCCAGCAAGTTCTGTGCCTAGACAGGACACAACTACAGAGCTGCAAAAGATGCTGACTGAAGCACTGCGCCCTCTGCTGGAACAAGTTACGACATTTCACCATAGGTTCGATGCGCAGCAGACTTAATTAACTGAGATAGTAAAAAA
>NW_015189387.1:0-852 GCF_001447785.1 Gekko japonicus
TCCTGAGGAAGAACTGGGACGAAATGAGCTTAAATCCAGGTGCTCATTGAGAGACAGACGGACTTTTCCTGGCTTAGAGAGATGAATGGACTTTTTCTTGCAACATTATAAAGAATTAATAACGATGTTATATAATGTCATAACATGCAAAGATTTACTAAATGTTTCAGCCATCACATCACAGTGTCGGGGGGAGGGGTTGGTTGGGTTTTTTTTGGTATTTTCATAATGCAAGCTGGGCATAGCGTGCTGATATCTTCTACTTTATATAAATGCTGTCGAATCCCTAGAATTAATTCACTGCCTGTTGGATTGAATTTTTTTTTATTATAACATACATGATCTATTGCTTGCTTCACGGTGTTCTTATAGTTATTTTGTATTTATTGTATTTAAATAGGGGCAAATAATTTTCAAAACTGTCTTGTGAATGGGTTCGGTGTCACCACAGATGTTAGGCCCGGGGTCCCCAACCTCTTTGGGCCTGTAGGCATCTCTGGAATCTGACACAAAATGGCGGCTGCTGGAGGCGGGGCCAGCCACAAAATGGCCGCTGCAGCTTTCCTTCAGGCACACAGTCCCTGTGCTGTCGTGGCAGCCGCTGCCAAGGCAACGATTTAAGAAATCTGCACAGCCAATCAGATCTCCGTTGACCAATCAGATCTCTGTTGGCCAATCAGAAGCCTTGCTGGGCACAAACCTACTTTCTAAAAATACTTGGTGGGTGCCAAGGAAAGTGTTGGTGGGCACCACAGGGGCCCGTGGAAGCCCCATTGGGGATCCCTGCGCTAGACAATCCCAAGCTGGCTTCTGCCACAGCTTGAGAGAGCTGATGTGTTGAGAGCTTGACTC
>NW_015189388.1:0-866 GCF_001447785.1 Gekko japonicus
GTAGTGTTCAGTTGTTTGGTTTATACTAATAGTTTATACTGGTGTATAAACTGGTGCTTTGGGGGGTCAACAGTGGGATGGCTTCTAATGTCCTGGCCCCACTGGTGGACCTCCTGATGGCACTGGTATTTCTGGCCACTGTGTGATACAGAGTGTTGGACTGGATGGGCCTTTGGCCTGATCCAACATTGGCATCTCCTATGTTCTTATGTTCTTATGTAACACAGTTCCTAATGGTGGTTGAGTGGGTATGGTGTCTTAACTTTTCCATGTATGTTCTGAAATAAAAGTTTGTCCTGTGCTTTGAAATCATAACCCTCAGATTCTCCTATGTGCCCTGGTATGCTAACAATCTAGGGTAGTCTGGTCATTCCTGCCTAAATTAATGGGTTTTTTTTATCAAACTAAACTCTTCCTAGGAAATCACAGCAGAGGTAGACACATATCAAGGGATATATCACTTACTGACAACTTTTTAAATAAAACATTCACCTAGTGGAACAATAATTATCAATATGTCAAAATCAGAACTATATACAACAAGAAATATCAAACGTTTGCCAGGTCATTCCTGGCTACAGTACTGCGTATTGGGGGGAGGGTTTATCAGACTGGGTTGGCTGTCTCTGAATAAAGGGTTTTACATGAACAGTTAGAGTTTTAGCATTTAGATTTTAAAATCAATTCCTGCCCTGCATACTTACTTGAAGAGCCCTCAATGTCTTTGCATGGAAATACTTAGTAATCCATGTTTATCACTAAATGTAATGGGAGTCATAATGGGGGATATGGCTGCCAGCTCCTAGTTGGGAAACTACAGGGGATATTGGGAAGGAGCCTGGGGAGAACAGGGATTTCAATGGAGT
>NW_015189389.1:0-832 GCF_001447785.1 Gekko japonicus
CATCACTTCTAAGTGAGTAACCAGAAATGGCATCACCGTGCTATGCAACTTTCTAGGAATTTCTTCCTTTCTCTATGGTAAAAACTGACCCAGTGCTGTCACTTCCAAGTGGAAGTGACGTTGAGGCATTGCACAATATTTTTCCCCTTTCTTTTTTGCTCCAGCTGCTCATTTGACCAAAGCTGGGTTTCAGAAGCCAGTGCTAGGATATTGCCTAACAAAGCAGGCAACCTTGCAAGCCTTGCTGGAGACACCTGGCCAAGCATTTAAGTACTTCTCTTTCTGTTCTTTCTTAGTATCTCCTGTAGTTCCTTCCATTTCTATTGATTCCAGGAAATTTAGAGAAAGGTGTTTTGCTTTCATTCCATGATCCTCATTGCCACCTCTCACATAAGCACTTCAGCCTCCAAGATAATGCTGCACCACCTTGTTTTCAGTGATCAGTTAGGCTAAGAGTGTGTGAACAAACCTAGGTCATCCACCAAGCTTCAGGTCTGGTGAGACTTTGGCCCTAGATCTCTCAGATACTAGTCCAGCATGCTTAACTACTCCACTATGGCCCCGGTCATACGGGCAGGAAAATGCAGGGGGGAAGCGTGGCTGTTCGCCCAGGAGTAAAATAACGCGCGGTTGCACGATCAGACGTCTTGCTGAGGTCCTGTCGAGGTCCCGTGTTTAGGGGGGAGGTGCCGATCACACGACCATCCTGCAGTGCGGCAAAGAAGCGGTGCGGCGCGATCACACCAGCAATCGCTAGGCGCCACTTCCGTGGCAAACGGGATAGATTTTTTAAAAAACTAACATTTGTACATACGCATGACTGAGCAATCGT
>NW_015189390.1:0-841 GCF_001447785.1 Gekko japonicus
GGGTTTTCAGGGCAAAAGACGGACACAGGAGTTTTGCCATTTGCCTGCCTCCGCGTGGCGACACCGGACTCCTTGGTGGCCTCCCATTCAAGTACGAACCACAACAGTCCCTGCTTAGCTTCTACGATCTGTCGAGGTTGGGCTATCCTGGGCCGTCCAGATCAAGGCATGAGACGTTCAGAGGTGGTTTGCAACCCTGGGCTTTCTTGGTGATCTCCCATCCAAGAACGATCCACGGCCAACCCTGCTTAGCTTGTGAGATCAGATAAGATCAAGCTAGCCTGGTCCATCCAGGACACACCAGACAGACAAGACATGGCTTGCCGTTGCCTGCCTCTGTGTAGCAATCCCGGACTTCCTTGGTGGTCACCCGTCCAGGGATTAACTGGGGCCGACCCAGCTTGGCGTCCAGGATCTTACAAGATTTGAACGGTTGTTGTTTGGAGGAGGGCCAGGAGCTGTTCCAGTTGGCAACAGAAGAGAGGACCTGAAGCAACGGGTTTAAATCACATGCAGAAAGGTATCGGCTGGATATTAGGAAACACTTGTTCACGGTCAGAGTGGTTCAGAGGTAGAATCAGATACCTGGGGAGGTGGTGAGCTCCCCTTCACTGACAGCTTTCAAGAAGAGGCTGGATGAATATTTGTCAGAGATGCTTTAGGCTGGTCCTGCATTGGACTAGATGGTCTGTATGGCCCCTTCCAACTCTATGATTCTATGATCACACAAGCCCTATTTTTGTGTAGCTAGCTACCATAATTGAGTCTGAGCATTTCCTGAGTTAGCTCCATTCCTGAAACTGAACTTTACATACAATCCTACAGTCTTGCTGAACTTTAC
>NW_015189391.1:0-838 GCF_001447785.1 Gekko japonicus
TAAGTCTCTTAATTCCAGTAGAAATGTTTTAGAGTTGCGTATAAGGAATGCACCGATTTTTTTCGGTGTGTTTTAATACAACGACCCAGGTCTGGTTCATTCGAACAACAGCATGGCTATTGATTCAAATGATAGTATGTCTGTTGAGAAATGAGTGAGATTTAGGAAGTAGTTTTTCTAAAACGTTAGGCCTGTAAGAGCTGTTATTAAACCTTGAACTGAACCATAGCTTTAAGTGTTCTGCATCGCAAGGACTGAAGGACAGAAAGAAAAGGGGAGGGGGAGAAACGGAAGGACTGATTGAGGGTCAGCTAAACCCTGCAATTACAAGTAAAACCTGAACAGCAAAGCCTTCCTATACTTCTATATATGAAACACAGGGGTCATTTCCTGCAGGAGCACACAGAAGCGGAGCTCCGGCAGTAAGGAGCCCAGGGAGCGGGCACATGCAACAAGCCCCAAGCCCTGCTCCCAGCAGCCCTCAGTTGGGCCACGAGGAACAAGAAGCAGCCAGGTAAGTTCCAGAGCCCCCTCCCGGCCCGCCTTCAGGTACAAGCCCTCCCTCCTCTGTGAGGGCAGATCTGTACGTCGTCCCCCCCCCCCATAGCTAGCAATCCAAAACAGTCCAGTGGCACCTTTAAGACCAAGTGAAGCCTGAGTGGTGGGTGTTGCCTTCTGACACACTTCTAGTGATGTCAGGGGGCGTGGCATATGCAAATAAGTTATGCAAATAAGTTATGCTAATGAGCTCCTGAACCTCTTTTTCTACAAAATGACCCCTGATGAAACATATTTCTATACATAGGGTTGTGAACCTCCAGGTAGCATCTGGAGATCT
>NW_015189392.1:0-833 GCF_001447785.1 Gekko japonicus
CGCCCCTAGGTCCCGTTGGTGTTCTTTCAGAGTCAAGCTCTGGGGTAGTCGCTGCCCCTGGTATTGCAACAGTTTTAAAAGGATCAAATAACTATAAAATTACATATTTTCACATTCATATGAAATTACTATTAAGAATCTTAATAGTCCCAAACCAACATTTAATAACTTCCCAGGAAGTAACTTCACCTTTGTTTGAAAGGATCTCTTAAAATTACATTGGTTAACAGCATTTACCTGCAATAATTCAAGGCAGGCCTTAACACAGCAAAGTCTATACAGGCCTCTCCCCAAGATGTTGCCTCTTTCTGGGCCAGGCTGAACTGCTGGCTGCTGGGAATAGCCAGCCTCCTTTAGGGAAGGCTACGAGCACTGAGCATGCCCATTAACTAAGTATAGAAGGGGGGAAAGGGAGTTAATTGCCACACCACCTATTGGCAAAAAGCAGGCGTGCCTGATCTCTGTATGCTGTTAACAGCTATAAAACTGCATGGGTTACACTAGCTCCTCCAAGGAGAGGCCCAAAGATCTTATTTTGGTTCGAATATTATAGTCCCAAGAGGTACTATGAATTTCCTTTAACAGAAAAGACAAAAGCGAACCATCTTCAATGTTAAAATATAATTTAAGCCAGTAACGGACCGTTAACACCCATGTCTTGGTTTGGCAACTCTGTCGAGAACTCAGCTAAGCTAAAAGAGCCTGTCCCGTGTTACTAGCAGACAGGGCATGTATAGGAGAGGGACAGAGGATCTGTGTTTTTACCAATTTATTTTTTTCTTCCTTGCTCAAATCTGGGGCCCCAACTTAAAATAAAAACATGTTTAAGACAT
>NW_015189393.1:0-896 GCF_001447785.1 Gekko japonicus
CTATGACAAATCTAATTTTAAAGACCCCCACTCTTTAAGCTGTGATCATTGCTATAAAACAGGAATATCCCTATCCTTTCAACCCCCAACAAGAAACATTTTCACCAGTTTTTTAAATGGAGCCCCAAAGAGAACAAACAGCAAAAAAGAGGACTCTAATCAACCTAGCAGTTCGAAAGCAAGAAATTGCAAGTCGATAAATAGGTACCACTTCGGTGGGAAGGTAACAGCGTTCCGTGCGCCTTGGTGTTTAGTCATGCTGGCCACATGACCACGGAAACATCTTCGGACAGCGCTGGTTCTTCGGCTTTGAAACGGAGATGTTTGTAAGCCACTCTGAGACTTCTTTGGGTAGTGATGAGTGGGATATAAATCCAATCTCCTCCTCCTCCTCCACCTCTTCTTCTTCTCTTCCTCCCCTCCCCTCCCCCAAGCCCATCTTCCCCAGGCACTAGCCCCAAAACTCCAGGGATGCCCCAAGACAGTGTGACTTTTCCAGTGGTAAATGAGATGATTCCTTAAAAACCGGAAGAAAGCGACAATCTGCGATAACCCAGCCACTGCTGTGCAAGTCCAAAGACACTCGATGCAGGTCGGTGCTCTTGAGACTAACTTTGTCAGGGAACACGGAGGCAAAACTGAAATCATGGCAAAGTCACGTCACATAAAAGAGAGAGAGAGAGAGAGCTCAGACAAGAGATGGCAGCTGACAAATGTGTTCACCACTACTGAGAGTTGGAAATGTGTCCCGCATTAAAATCAGTGGAAGCGGCTATCAAATTGCTTTCCCTGGTCTGCCTAGTTTTGCTTCTGATATTAAGGAACCCAAGATTTTAAACCGACGAGAACCAAATCCATCTCTGTGTGTGTGTGTGTGTCCACCTCCTCAGAATATG
>NW_015189394.1:0-827 GCF_001447785.1 Gekko japonicus
AGGATATAATAGAGAGCAGAACAGGGGTACGCCACTTGGGAAGAAAGGTGGAATACAAAATATGACATATAAATAAACAAATAAGGTGCAAGTGGAGAGGGGGACCCATGCTCAGGTGGGGGCCGTTCAAAACACACAAGGATGTCCCCAGTTCCATATGGGAAATGCTGGAGACGATGGGCTCCTGTTTTCTCTCCCCGGGAGCCCGATTTGCTATCACCTCTCACATGAGGTTGGTTGTCACGAAGCATGAAGAGAAACGACTGTGGGGGGGGGCACAGATAGCTCCCCCCTATTCCCCATGTTCACTTACCTCCGCAGGACGTCTCCGATATTCTAGAGAGATGGAGAGAAAAAAGAGGGAATGCAGCATTTACTGTTTTGCCTGCCTGAAGTGCACTCTCTGTTTGAGCTGTTTCACCCAGTGGCAGAAAGCCCTGGGCCATCAACTCACCTTTAGAAAAACAAAACAGGGACCCTGTTTTCACCTGGAAATTCTTCTTCAGCCTTTCACCCCTGCTGTTAACAGCCAAGAGAGGCCAAACCCCCAGGAACCACAGCCGTTCCCTCGGGGACAACGAGAGTGAAGGCTCTGAGTCCCACCGTCCCCCACCCCACCCCAAACAACCACCACGACGCCCAAGGCGTACAGACGGCTTCCTCCATCTCCCCACTGCCATCACTGGGGTCCCTGCAGGGACAGGACAGAGCCTTCCTTGCAGGGTTGATTGTGAGGAGACAAAAGGGGGCAGGAGAAGGACCTTCGGGTCCACGGCTGGGAGAAAGACAGGATACAAATGAAGTTAAATAAATGTGGAGTGGGAAAA
>NW_015189395.1:0-943 GCF_001447785.1 Gekko japonicus
AGAGTCTACACACTTAACCACAACACCAAAAGGAAATACTTCTAGACACGAGTGATTAAAATGCAGAATTCAGTGCCAGTGAAGGTAGCAATGGCCCCAAACACAGACAACTTTAAAAGGGGATTAGATGGATTCATGGAGGAGAGGTCCATCAATGGCTGCTAGCAATGGTGACTGAGGGGAACCTCCATGTTCAGAGGCAGTCAACATGTTGGAACCTCCATGTTCAGAGGCAGTCAACCGCTGGATCCCACTGCCAGGAGGCAACATCAGGGGAAGGCCTCAGTTTGGTCATTTTAACTTCTAGGGAGAGTTCAGGCTTGATTTAATCTAGAACCCATTTATTTGACTTCTTGGCAGTCCGTGGCATCCATAAAACTCTCCTCCAACACCACATTTCAAAGGAATCAACTTTCTTCCCGTTAGTTTTCTTCATTGTCCAGCTTTCACACCCATATATAGTGATGGGGAATACAATGGCATGAATTAACTTGATCTTGGTCACCAGTGACACATGAAGGATCTCTTCTAACTCCTTTATAGGTAAAGATAAAGGTGTCCCTTGTTCGAAAGCCAGTCGAATCCGACTCTAGGGTTGCGGTGCTCATCTCCATTTCAAAGCCGAAGAGCCAGCGCTTTCCATGGTCATGTGGCTGGCATGACTAAACACCAAGGTGCACAGAACGCTGTTACCTTCCCACTGAAGTGGTACCTATTTATCTACTTGCAATTTCTTGCTTTCAAACTGCTAGGTTGACAGGAGCTGGAACTAGAGACAGGAGCTCACTCCATCATGCGGCACACTCGGGTCTCGAACTGCTGAACTACCGACCTTCCACAGCCTGCAGTTCAGCATCTTAACCACTTGAGCCACCATGGCTGCCCTCAATCTCCTCCTGATTTCCTGGTCTCATTCTCCCCTTTGGTGGATGATGGAGCTAAG
>NW_015189396.1:0-862 GCF_001447785.1 Gekko japonicus
GCCACTGTTTAAAAGTGATATTAAAATGCTGTGGAGACGGTGCAGCGGGCTGAGGTGATCTTGTTCCCACGCCTTAAAAGTAAAGGTAAAGGTCCCCTTGCTCGAAAGCCAGTCGAGTCCGACTCTAGGGTTGCAGTGCTCATCTCTGTTTCCAAGCCGAAGAGCCAGCGCTGTCCGAAGTCGTTTCCGTGGTCATGTGGCCGGCATGACTAAACACCAAGGCGCATGGAATGCTGTTCCCTTCCCACTGAAGCAGTACCTATTTATCTACTTGCAATTTCTTGCTTTCGAATGGCTAGGTTGGCAGGAGCTGGAACTAGAGACGGTGAGCTCCCATCATGCGCCAACTCGGGTCTCAAACTGCTGAACTACTGACCTTCCACAGCCTGCAGTTCAGCATCTTAGCCACTTGAGCCACCGCAGCTCCCACGCCTTATCAACAGCCAAAATGGCTGTAGCCCCCCCCACGGCTGTTTTGGCACTCGGAAAAGTGTGCAGGGGGGAGGGGAGAGCGCCACACTGCGGGCCTAATCAGGATCGGGCCGTGGTGGCATTTTAAAATCGCCTGACAATGGCGGCGGCAGCAGTGTCGTCATGGCAGCCACGAGGCTGCTGTCCCGTCTCGTTTGGGCCTATGCCTCTAGCTGCTTCTCTTCCAAACGAAAGCCCTGCGGGGTAGGGTCCCACGTGCTGCTTATCGTATCCGGATGGGAAGGGGGGGACAGCTTTGCCTTCTGATTCTGAGTCAGAGGAGGGCCATCTGGTGCCCAGCCTGCCTGGCGTTGGCAAGCCACGGGGTCCCAGCCGCCTACCTGGGACTGAAATCTGGGACCCTATTGTGTAGTGGGTTGAACGCGTGTCG
>NW_015189397.1:0-832 GCF_001447785.1 Gekko japonicus
CCCCGGGGGGACTTGGCAGCCCTATTCTTTTTCTTGAGGCTTTCAATTGAGGGATCTTATAGTTTAGCTGTTTTATGGTCTGCTTCTGGACTGAGGTCTGTTGCATGGCTAATTTTATGCTGGTTGTGTGTGTGTGTCCATGTCCCTGGTATGGGATTTTAATGGCTTGTTTAATGTTTGCTTGTTGGCCGGGGGGAACACTCTCCCAAGTGAAATCTGGGCCCTGTGGAACCTAATGCAGTTCTGCAGGGCCTGCAAAATGGAGATGTTCCTCCAGGCCTATGGTTGAGGTGGTGGTGATTCCATCTATATTGGCCTCCCCCTGCCTTGTTGCCTTGTGGCTTTGTCTTTGGCTGTCCATCTGTTGTAGTGCCATCTTACCATCCACGGACAGACTTGAATTATAATCTCCTCGGAGAAAAGACCCACCAAGCTGTATCAAACCACGTGCTGCCATCTGACTGATTAGATTTAAATTGTTTATAAGTTGTTGTTGTTCTAAGTTTGGTTTTAAGGATTAATATATTTATTGGGACCTGTTAGCCACCCTGCACCACCTATGCCGGGCTCTGGGAAAATGACATTAAAATGTCCTAAATAAATCAACATTGGGTCAAGAGTTGGCCATGAAAAGAACCCCCATGAAGACTGGATGTGCTGCTTTGTGCCTTTGTTAGCCATGTAAACACTGACCTGGAAGCAAGCACCACTGAATAAAATGGGACTTCTGAGTAAAAATGCATAGGGTTGCCCTGTGAAGCATTGGGGTCTCCAACTGGGTGTGGGGGGGTGAGTGCACCTTTTTGGAAAGTACCATAACCTTTTGAGGAGG
>NW_015189398.1:0-843 GCF_001447785.1 Gekko japonicus
AACCACACCAGACCAGGGATCTCTGCGCTTTTCAGTGCTAACTTCCTGTTTGACTGGGTAGGGAAATTCTCCTCTCACTAGAAGACCTATCCCCTTTTCTTGGCTCGAATGCAGGTCTTTGTCTAACTACCCACTTGCCTTGCCAGCTTTCCCCAACTCTCCTGTCTGTGTTATACTGGTCTCAGTCAGGACTGAATTCCAAAACTGTCAGTACTCAACCCTTCTCAGCTAGAGCTCAAATCAGACTGAATTCTCTTCAGCATCCAGTTCAGAAGTCTTTTTTCTGCTCAGCTGATGTTACTCAATGAGAGATCTCTTGGAGCAGCCTTGAAGCAGGCTCTCTGTTTCTGTGAACAATAAACCCTTCACAGTTCTGTTTGTACAGCACATCTAAGCTTTTTAAAAGTGCAGTCCATCACAATCACGCTTCCCATTCCTCCCCCATTTTTCTCCTGCTACCCAGCTGAGCAGTGGTGAGAAGACCCTCCCCCAGCAGAAAGTTGGCAAGCCTAGTGGTAGGTTTTGTACACCATCCATATCAATGAGCAGATTTCCCGTTACTTTTCTTTCTTGTTCTGTGGGTTTGCTCTACATAGCATTCCATTCCTCCTGCATAAATTTAGAAAATTTCTAAAAGCAGTTCTGGAATTGAAGCATACACAAGTTGTCATAGGTTTCATTTTCTTCAGTTCTTTTGCATCGTTTCCCTCTGCGTGTTTTGACCATATGATTGTGTCCAGATCCTTTATGAGTTGCTTTACTGATGCGTGCATGTGCTTTTGTGTACTAGTAAAGCAGTACATATAGCAAACTTGATATAGCCATATATACAGTCGCAAAATG
>NW_015189399.1:0-835 GCF_001447785.1 Gekko japonicus
CCACTACACCAAACTGGCTCTCGAAAATAAAACAAAATGCAGACATTAAGTACACAGCGCACAGAATTTTAGGATTAAAAATGACATGCATAGGATACTCTTAAAAACTCAGATCATAGTATACAGCAACAAGGTGCAGCTGCACATCCAGTAACAAAGAATCACAATAATGGTTACACATATTACTCAAAGGACCCAACACATTTCGTTTTAGTGTAAGTACCATCCTGTGCTAATATTTTCTGTTAAAATATTGTTTTTGTGGTAAGTCGGTATGTTATAATTTTCTTACATCCATATCTTTATTGCTTTCAGGACTCCCATACAACCTGTTAAGCCAGAAAAAGATATTTTACATTTTATATTGATATTGTTATGATTTTGTGTGTGTTAGTACAATTTTGACTACTGGAAACATTGGGTCCTTTGGGTTATATACATATGTAACCATTATTGTGATTCTTTGTTATTGGGCGTGCAACTTCACCTTCTTGCTGTATATTATGATCTGAGTTTTTAAGAGTATCCAAGGGATGTCACTTTTAATCCTAAGATTCTGTGAATTGTTTAATAAATGTTTGCATTTTATTTTATTTTCTAGTAGCTCAACCTTTTTGTTCTGGATTGATTGTCAAGTTGGTGTCCCCCCACCTCTTTCTCCAAAAGTCACCTGCTTCAGTGGTCTGTGAATCCAAACTTTTTTCCTCTTCAACTAGGATAGCTAAGGCCTCGTTTGAGAGCTGATAGAATTGGACCCCTAGGTACAATTTCCTTGAAAATCAAGAGAGGTCAGAGGTGGGGTCTACGGCACAACGATGGTGGACGCCTTTCCCAG
>NW_015189400.1:0-824 GCF_001447785.1 Gekko japonicus
GCATGGAATAAATCTTGCAAATTGGTTTTCTCCAATGGTTTTTTGCTGCATACTGTTGTACTTACCAGCCATGTTGGCAGTGTTGTCATAAGATTGCCCGTGGCATTTTCTAAAGTCAATTTCAAGCTCAGTAGTGAAATAGTTGAACACTAAACCAGCCATGCTTTCTCCTGAGTGATCTTTTAGCTAAAAGAAAGTTAAAAATCTCTCAGTTGACAAACCATCTTCAGGTGATACATATCTGATAATTAAAGTCAACTGATCAGTATGTGAAATGTCAGCGGGGTATACTACTGAAAAGCTGAAATATCTAGCCTTTCTCACATGTGTTGAATCATTTCCTCACATATAGTTTTTGACAAATAAGAGGGATTGCCTGATCCAGAATGTCCATACCGATTGATATGAGCAAGTAAAAATGGATCAAATTTTGCCACTAGTTCTAAAAGACCAAGATAGGCCCCGGTCACACGGGACAATTTGCCCTGCGAAATGAACAGGTTGAGAGCACATCAAATGGGCGCGATCATACCGCAACATCTGGGAAGCGTCATGCACCTGTCCCCGATCTGTTCCTTCGGCTCGAAAATGCACATTGAAAAGGTACCGGCAACAGAGCACTACCTTCTGGATGACATGCAGCAACTCCAGGCATCTGATCAGGGAAGCGCTGGTAGCCCATCGCAGCCAGCACCGTTCCCTGTCCCACGCATGTGCACAAATGCACAACATCCATTTTGCCGTACTACATCTGATCGCCTGCCAAAGGCTGGAGCACAGCGCCACGGGGGTGCATCGGATCACGCTACCGCAGTTCTTTTTGC
>NW_015189401.1:0-830 GCF_001447785.1 Gekko japonicus
GTAGCCATTGATCGACTTGTCCTCCATGATTAATGCCACTTAAGTGTCAGAGGAGGGACTAGATATGAAGCAAAGTTTCGGTTCTTTTTCGTATAATTCATTTGGAGCACAACTTTCAATTTTTATAAGAAGTTTGACTGCTTGTATTTGTCTACAGAGTGGGTGTTGCTCAATGGTAAAATACCGGCTTGCCATGCATAAGGCCCTAGGTTCTCCAGGTTGAAAAAAAATAATAATAACAATCAGGCAGTAGGTTACATAAAGCAGCCAGAGGTGGCCTAATTCAGACCTAATTCAGCCTGATTCACTACAAGACAGTTTTATGTATTTTTCTAGCTCACTGATTAATGGAATAGTCACGAACCATATTTTGTAGTTCATTTTGATCCGTGGCTCATGGGTGAACCACGAACCAAACTATGAACTGATACAAACCAGGAGGTTGGTTCGTGAACTAAACTGGTTCACAGTGGTTCATGACCCCTGCTTTCCGTCCCTGCCACTTTTTGTGGGGAGCAAAAAGCAGGGATTTTCCCTGTGAAAAGTGATGGGGAGCAGAAAGCAGAGGTTAAATTGTTTGGAGCCATTGAAACCTCTGTTTTCTTCTCCATATCACTCTGCAGAAAGCAGAGGTCTCCCCATGAAAAATGGTGGGGAGCAGAAAGCAGGGGTTTAAACCTCTTGGAGCCATTGAAACCCCTGCTTTCTGCTCCCCACTGCTCAGCTATTCTTTGTGAAGAGCAGAAATCAGGAGTTTAAATAGCTTGGAGCCATTTTTATTCCTGCTTTCTGCTCCTCGCAAGAACTCCTAAGGCAGCCCTGTCCCCCCC